>NW_004797795.1:16827-17765 GCF_000002075.1 Aplysia californica
ATATATATATATAAAGTTTTACTTGCTCTATCACAAACGCACGCAAGCACACTCAGATCATTAACAAGAACATCGCCTTTGTCATTATCCGAGAGTTTCATAACTGCACCTGCCATACACTGAGCTGATAATTCTTGGTTAACTACAAAATGGTGACACGAAAATAGTACAGCTATCTACTCGCTCTGGCTGAAAATGATAATTAAAAATCGAGCTGTAATCAAAAGTATGTTCACCTCAGCCTCCCTGATGAAAAGCACTGACTCCTGAGTACACAACTTATTTGAAAATAGCACGGTGTTGGCTCAGGCAGTGGAAGGGTTTATTATCGCTCTTATTTATCTCATTATTTATCTTTCCGTTTAAGGGAACTCCCGCAAATCAACATCAACCCTGAGAGAATCTGAATCACACCAAATTGCTTGTTAGTCTCCCTCATGCAGGTCAGTATAATTATAGGTGCTCGAGACGCCTCGATGTAGGCAAGGCATGAGCAACTTGGTGAGGCATGGGGAGGGGAATTGTAGCGAGTCAATAAAGCAGCACAGTGTCTATTGACAGTGAAAGCAGAGATCGTGAGGCATTCAGGTTTCTCATCTCTCGTCTTACCCGTACTAATTTACGAAGACTTGTCTCGGAGTCAACGATCGTCAGAAAGGAGACACCATAAATTGGCCGTTTGATCGAGCAAAACCCGTAGGATACTGACGAAACGCAGTACATCTATGGTCGTGATGTCTTGAGCATAGTAGTTAAGTTGATTTGAATATACAACTAAGTCATTTTTTGTTACAATCTTTGTTGACTTCTTAACAGTGATAGAGTACACTCTCTGTAAATGGCAGAGTTTTTTGTTGTTGTTGTATTGTTTTGTTTTGCTTTGTTTTGGTTGTTTTGGTGTTGTTGTTGTTTTTTGGGGGGGATGGGGGTAGGGGTTT
>NW_004797795.1:17962-19655 GCF_000002075.1 Aplysia californica
GGTTGGAGTTGATTTGGTTTGGTTTGGGGTTTTTTTTTATGGTGTTGTATGTTGACCTTGCTTTTTGCTTGGCTCTCCAATGATTTTTTTTGTTCGCTCACAACTTCCCGTGCATTTCTCTTACCTTACTACTAAAAACGGTACTTTCTTGTCATGATCGTAACGCAAGAGTGCTTTTGCCCTATATTCCTCCTTATTTCATTAAATTGTTGTTGGAAAACATAACACGGTGTTTTCTTTCTCCTTGTGCTTCTTTTTTTTTTTTTTTTTTTTTTTATGTCTCAGTTGTCTCACTCTGTTAGTGCTCTGGGCAACAATGAGGGCCGTTATTGCGAAAGCTTCCAATTGCTCCTCATTGCTTTCCTATCTTCCCTAACACCTTCCACCACCTAGGAAAAACGGTTTACGCGTTGTTTTACTCTGATCATCCACCTGCAATTTGGTACTTACCAATCAATAAAGATGGAATTCTGCAAATAGAGGCGCTGTGCAACTAAATGGTTGCATCGCTCTTATTTCCTTTGAAAATTGTGAATCGGCTCAAATATGTCGTGCAGTTGTATGACCGTTGCTTAGAATATTCAAAACGATAATTCAACTGTGCAGTAGACCTGTGTGTGTAGTGTAGTGATTAGGAACTGCGCCTTCGCACACAGTAGACAATCGTTCAATAGGCGTGTGGAGATGTCTCAGCCTGTCCGCTGGAAGGTTCAATCCCTCCCAACCCCAGTTGGCTTTGGCGGGCAGGAAAGAAGCAGCCCACCTTCTAAGCAATCTAAAGTGTATCAATGGGGACGTGAAACATATACAATAATTCTTTAAGTTGTGTTGATCGAGTCCCGGCGGAAAGTTGTTGGTCTTTACAAAATAATAGTGCACCTCTTCCCCCACCCCCTTTTGATATAAGTTAAGACTAATTGTGTAACAATAAATACCACCTCTATAAAGCTGAAAGTGAAAGTCGTGCACAGTTAAAGACCCAAAAATCGCGGGTAATAATCTCCTGTGTGTCTGTAACGGGTTAATCCCCTCCTCCCCGTTCCCTAAACTTGGCTTACAGATTCAATGCTTTTAGTCATTTTACTGTATCGTCCCGTCTCTTATATAACCTAAGTATTGATAAGGGCGTTAAATCCATAATCATTTCACCATTTTTATTCTATGTTTCACTTTCGGGCGATGGCCCGTAGCGAACGTGTCCACTTTTACCTTACGCACACATTGAATGCGTTTTCACATGTTGAGGCTTGAATACCTGGAAGAGGGTGTGAAGAGAAATCCCAGAATGGCTGTTTAACTTACTTTATTTTTGCTATTCATCCTCTGTTGCCGTTAGGCCGGTCCCAGAGTGGCTCTGTAAGTCTGACCTGTAACTCACCTGGGTCGCACCGTGCAAATGAATGTATACATTATCGTGTGCTTAAGCAGCGTCGCTGTGTTGTCTGTTTTTTGTCAGCTGAGATGCGCGATGCGTCAGACGTGCTATTCAACAGTGTTGTAAAAATGGCGGACATGTGTCGCCTCGCTTCGAGTTTATTTTCGACTGAAACTCTTCACAGATCATGAAAATCAACAAGAAGTAAGTATTATTAGGTGCTTTACTATTAAATATTGATGCTAGCATCAACACTTGGCCACAAAATCACCCAGAAATGCACTTTATCATACTTTGAAACTTCGAATTGAGAGGTTG
>NW_004797795.1:21488-26142 GCF_000002075.1 Aplysia californica
CACACACACACACACACACACATACCCACACGCATATACACACGCGCACACGCACAAAAACAAACAAACAAACAAAACTCATTGCCTTTTCTACCGACATTTCTTTCTCGAAATAATCTTATATCCATAACCCACTCAAAAGCAAGGCTCCAAAAAGTTAAAATCCATCCTGGCCTTTTTCCTCCTCTGCCGTGTAGACCCACCCACATAGCTTCATGTCCTCTTCCAGAATTCTACGGGCTTGAGAGTCTGCGCTCTGATTGTCTAGAAGTTCATCAATTTTTAACGAGCCCAATCCTGTTATGGCTCAATTCACTCCAGCAAGCGTTACAGAACCGCTGCCTGGCCTCTGTGGGACTAGAGACGGAGAGCCGACAGCACTTAGGAAGCCAGCAACGTTCAGAAGCAAAACATCAATAGCGTTATTGTTATTGTTCTGTTTGCCTTAGAATCAAATTAGAGAGACGTTCAGGGTATCCCGTTTTGGCCGGCCTTGGTGGCGGTGTAAAAGATTGGGCTCTTCGTTGCTGCACGAAAAAGACGGGAGTTAAAATATCTTCGTGAGGATTTCTATTTCTTCGTCTCGCTGTCTTCCTGCTGAGATGCTCTATTCCACCCTGTCCAGGTTGGCCCTGACAGCCAGGTCAAAAAGGTTCGCCATATAAATATTCTAAATTATGTCGTCCCAGGGGATGGGAGGAGAGGGTGAACATTTACAATTATTTGCAACCAACCATAATTCTGTTTTGCGAATCCAGGGGACGGAAGACTGGTTACCATCGATGGCTGGGTGCAAGACTCCGACAACTGCAAAATTGCAAAATGACATTTTGGTGGCGTCGTGCATTTATTCAACTATCGACATATAAGGTCAAAATCGCCATTTGTGGATGGCGCCCTGAAGCTATGTATTGGGTGATACTAACTAAGCCAAAGTTCAATTCAAGTACAGTAGAAAACAAGGCCGTGCCGAAAAAACTTTTAAAAGTTGGAAAACATCCTTCGTACAATGTACTTTTACATATTCACAAAAAATAAAGATTGTAGAAAGTGTTCACTGATGGTGGCGTATCGATCCTAATCTGGCGTCAACGGCAAGCTGCAAGACTTTCCCTGCAGCCACTTCATGTGTATGTGATGAATCGGACAGAGCCAGTAACGTTTTTCTTTTTCATGATGGAATGTTTTACGTCCCCCACTGACAAAACTGAATCATTTAGGAGGTGGACTGCTTCGGCACTGCCTATCAGGGACACCCAGGCCGAGTAGGATGCATCATCCCTGCAGACAGAAGGACAGTCGGAGAGAACAAACTTCCCAACCAGTAACTCGAACTCAGGTCATCAGTGCGCAGGTATAAAGAGCATAACAACTACACAGCAGAGGCTGTTAACAGAGGCAGTAGTTTTCAGGGAGATATAGATTGAAGTTTTTAAAATCTTCAATACTTCGAATATTAGATATCGCCTGGTCTATGCTACAGAAACCATAGCTTCAAGCTTTAAAATACATGAGCATGTTTACATTTCAAAACAACTCGACTAGTCTTTTAAAACACACCACTTAAACATTTTTTTTTCCCGATCTAGCACTGTCTTGTTTGTTCACCTATTTATCTCATAACCCTACCCACCACCACTCCTCTAAGACTCCCTTATTTTATATGCTGCGTTTTCCTATATTTACTATTTTTATTTATACTGCTGTTTGCGTTGCTAGGGTGAGGATCACTTGGAGAGAAGTTTCATTTCTCTGAAGCGTTATCGATTCCAAGTCTTTGGGCATCAAAGCAATTCGAGCGTAGAGCTTTCAGTAAAATCGCCGCATAGTAGTGACAGGGGATAGGCTCTTTCAGTATCGAAAACGTCGATCACAATAATATTCGTCAGTCTGGTTTTTTACGGGATAGATAGATAGATAGATAGATAGATAGATAGATAGATAGATAGATAGATAGATAGAGGTGTACTTAGGTTTTCTAAGTAATTTATATATTTTGCTGATAGTCTTTTCTTGTTTATAAGCATTGAAAGAAACAACGTTTTCTGATTATTGGAAACATTTATTCTCTGTGCCTCTGCCTTGAATAAACCACATCTGAAAAAAACGTGATCATGTAACACATGAAGTATTCATTTCCCTCTCTCCCATTGTTTCCTTCTTCTTTTTCTTTTCTTTACCTAGAACTTTATTATTTTGTTCCATTTACTAAGGAGACATTTCAAATGAAAACGATAATACAAATATTGCGGTGTCAAAGAAAGGCGAACTGGCCACAAGATGCCATATTGTAAAATGTGTTATAACATTGATTCACAAGACAATGTGCATCTGACAAAATAGTAAAACCCCCAAAAAATATTTAAAGATGTAGTTGAAATGCGACTTATTAAGTAGCAAAGTGCTTTTTGTACGATTTGGTATGTTAAGCATTATGAAAATTACGCTCTTATTCTTATTTACAGAGCTTTGGTAGAGGACGTCTACGCGAATTCCCCACTCATTGATCTTCCATTGTATGCACAAAATATGAGCTAGCTGACATGCTCGTTACCACTGAGTAAATAAACACAGCGAGATCGGATCTTAGTGGATTTATTATTGAAGAGAGAGACCATTATGCCAGGAGGAACGTTCAGTCAAGTTTCACAAAAACACCAACGCATTCATGCACTCCTGATTATTGGACATGCGCAAATATAACCCGTATCATTGGAACCATACTAACGTCTCTTATCTTTTTAAAATTTCTAACGGAATCAACATCACTATAGCTTACTGAACACAAAGGCAGACGAGTAGAGTAGGAAGTTGTAGGTCTTAAAGAGGCTAACAAATGCAGGCGTTGATCTATTCATACTTTGTGAAACGTGTTGAATATGCATTGACTTGTGCACATTAATTCTGTACTGCCAAATGTTGTCTTTCTTTTGAATCGTAGCTTGGGGGCCTTTAAAAAGTCAAGGAACTCTTTGTTTCTAAAATTTTCTTTTGAAAAGACATAAACAAAAGGATAAAAAACGATGGGGAAAACAAATTGTTTTATTCCTCTGTCAACGTTTTTTTTTTTCTAAGTTTTTTCATAAATCTAGCGCTCAAGTTTCGGCGCAATTTCCGGTGTACGCCTGATTTCCTTCACAGACGTTTGCATAATTAATGCGATCAGAACGAGGCTGATATGCGAGCATGTTTGAATGTTCTGTTTTCTAGGATATGAATTGTTTACGGTTGCATTATGCTATACCCTGTGGCATTTTAATCGAGGTTTCTTTCCTTCTGCAGCCTCTTTGCAAAATCCCAACTCAACTTTTGCTGAGTTTCATCTTTTTTCTTTTTTCTTTGTTGCTTTTTGGGATAGCCTCTGTCGCCAACATAAATGCTTCACAAAAGGTTGGGGTTCGGGTCTGTTTTTTCTCTACATTCTTGTTTCCTGGTTTCAAGGTAACTTGTCATGACGGACATATTTGGGAAGTAGCAAAAGGGTGTCAGTTATAGGGTCTACCAAGCCAACAAAATGCACAAAAACATTCTCATATAATGAAAATGTGTATGAGATATCTTCAAAGTGGATTTTTAAAAAACGAGTCTCCAAGCAAAAAGAAAATAAATTGTGTTAATTTGGAGAACAAAAATTGAGGCGCATGCATATTCTGAACAGCATAATATGCTGTGCTCCGAAGCGGTAAGTATTCGATTAGCATCTTTTCCTCCATCTAATTGCTTAAATAGAGTTACAGGGAATAAAATCGGTATTCTGTATCACGAAAACGGTTTCTCTATCCGTCTTAGGGACTCTAAGAAAATACATGAGCTTCCACCCACGGCATTAAAGAATAATAATATCTCACCTTTAAAAGAGAAAACAGTTCATGAAGAGAGCAGATTGCTTGTCAAACGCTTGACGGCGGAACCAACCATGGAGACTGCAAAGCGTTCTAATACGGTTGCTGATCACAATTTTACCACTTTAAGTCTCCAATTGCATTAAGCCATTAAGCAAATGGGAAATATCTACTTCACATAATGGTGTTGTGAGTTCATGTCTATAAAACCTAGCAGAACATAACGTAAAGCTCTTGAGTGAGCGTCGTTTCTACGTTAAAATCATCCTGTTTTGGCTTTACATTCAGATCTACTCTATCAAAAAGTATTCAGTCAGGTTTCTCATTGAGCTACAACGGCAATACTATGCTCAAAAACAAGCCTGTCTTTCGCTTTACTACAAAACGCCTTCGTTAAGTAATATCACAATCGGAATATTATGTTATTTCCGAACTGGCATTGACTTTAAAGAAGACGTATTACTCTTTTTAAAATGCAAGCGTATATTATGGGGTTGGGTGAAGGAGGCAGATTGAATGAAATCTGTTCCCCATGCTTTGTATATTCCTTTCTTTTAAAGATGGTAAACATGCAAAAGTTAATTCATATCAACCAATGATAATTTTAGTCGTTTTCGAAAGTCTGTTAACTTATTTTTAATTTATTGCAAATACGTTTACCGACACAATATAAACTTTTATGCTGCCACCCTGATTGTCAGGACAAACGTCTATTATATATCCAAACAAACATACACACACCCGAACACACACACACACATACATACATACATACATACATACATACATACATACATACATACATACATACA
>NW_004797795.1:27650-29613 GCF_000002075.1 Aplysia californica
GGGGCGGGGTGGGGGGTACAATATCGTTCTCGCATGGAAATCGAACTGAAGTGTTTTTGCGTTCAGAGAAGAGCATCACTGTCACATCAGTGATTCTAGTCTCAATATAGCTAAATGTCCAAAAATGAAATATCCGTCAGTTCTGATAGCAAAATCTCTGATTTCCATTTTCTTGCCCAATGAACGTTTGACTTTCATTGCTGACAACCAGTACAGGGTACACAGCTCGTCACATAATCTTTTCTTTTTACTTTACGGTGTAGTCATAAATAATTGATAATACATTTGCAGCTTTCACGATTTCAATAGTTCAGAATCGGGACATTAAGTGTAGGGAACCTTCACGGGCAGCAAGGCTCGGAGGTGTGCCAGTACATCTCGTTCGGGTCCACGCGAATGGTTGACCTCCAGTGGGTCTTTTGGGACACAAAACTAAACACAACCATGGCTCAATGACGACTTGAGTGAATCTCTGGGGTCCAGCGAGTGCAGTCAGTAGGGAACCCCAAACGCCTCCCTAGAGTGTTCTGACCGGTTTTGCTAGTAGTGGAGCTCACAGTTGTGGAATCTTAACGAATTCTGGTTCATCGATTGAACGTTGGATGTCAACGACGCCAGAGCTTTCAAACGATACAAGGAAAGGGGTTAATGTACGTAGAATGACAACTCCCAGTGGCGCCATCATTACGCGAGGCAAACATGGCGACCTGCTGACGTCATGTATCAACAATAGAAGAGCTCCACCTACACAGGACAAGAGGCCTCATCGGTTCTCGATACATATCTCCCTTGGAGAGACTAATTTATTGAGGGCATAAGCCAATGCTGGGTGGCTTACGTTAGTCTTTATATATAGTGAACTTGGTTAGGGTTTGGGTGAACTTGTTGACTTGTACGCATCGTATTGCTAGAAATTTCTCAGCATCTCAAGTAATACAGTGTTATTCGATAAAATCAGTATATTTTTTAAACTAAACACAGAAAACACAAAATCATTCATTGACTTCATTCTAAGCAAAAGGTAGTGAATACGATGGAATTCAATTCTCCCAGTGTTAATAGCAAGCATTGAAAAGTCTCCGATACGTATGGACATCAGCTTGGAGCGAACGTTTTAAATACTTAAAAGCAGAATATATCCGAAGTATGCTCATCTCAAAGCTATTCAAAAGTAACATTCAGTAAAGGTCAGGCAAACAATGTCTAATACTCTGTTGGCAAGGATGTAGAACATTAATGTATAAAACGTAACAGACTACATAATGAGCGAAAGAGATCATACTTCCTATTAGCATTTATTTTTATCTGGCGCGATAGAGAAGGTCGGTAAAATGCATGACATGTTCTCTCTTGGGAGACGATCCAAATTTGATGAGTTTTCGAGAGCTACCGACACTCCCTCTTGCGTGAACAGGGAACAAGATGTGTGCACCATTATAATGGCAACAGACAAAATTTTGAACAAGAATTTTGACCTGACTGTTCCAAGCGTGACACTCATGTCTATTGTTACCTCTGGTCGCCTCTAAAGATATGACGTGTGGCGCGTGCCATTTAGTCGTTTGGGGAAATTAGAGAGGATTGAAAAAGGCAACTGTCAAGACGTGCTGTTAATGATTCAAGGGGAGACCTTTATTACATAGAATGATCACATATTAAGAGATCAATTTTGTTCTTAAATTATGACAACGTGACATACGTTATATATGGGTCGACGATACTGAACATTCGTTTGTTTATTGGAAGAGGTGAGGAGTTCTTGGAGGGATTTTGCACTTTCAGACACAGCTAGTACATTTAAAAATTGAAAGCCCTCCACCCTCCACCCCACAACCTCCACCCACCCTAATCCACACTATTACCCACCTCATCTCCCTCAGTCTCGGGACTTCTTTGCCATTTTATGCCCGCTCACGGGGCCGTCATGAAAGGGAACTGAATGGCGAAATATTTACGAAAACGG
>NW_004797795.1:29713-32788 GCF_000002075.1 Aplysia californica
CCTCTTCGATCCTCTCTTTCAAGCCAGACCAATGGCATTTGAATATTAGCTCACCTGTGGGAGCAACTATTTCATTGATGCGACACTGATCAAGGTATCTGTAGCTAGACGCCCCAGAAACCCGTTGGCTGTACCGACTTCACCTTCACATGGCACCACTGTTGATTTTACAACCAGATTTTTCCACTCGTCGCAGTTCTCAGCTCTCCGGGGTTTGGTGTTCCAGTCACAGACATCCATACTTTGATGCTGTTTTCCCATCGTCTCTTCTTTCTGCTTCTTCTTCTCCTTTTTTCTCTCGTTTCTTGAAATGTAATCTTGCTAATGCTCTGTCCAGATGATACTGTAAGTGCCCGTACCACGTCAGTTTGCGTTGTTTCACTAACAGCTTTCTGATGTTTCCAATTATGTTTTTCACTACCTCAATGATGTATTATGTGATCTCTGAACAAGATAATAATAATTTCGATATTTTCAGTTGTGACCCGCGTTTCATATGCACAGAAAATATTATGGATATGACCTGCGAACCCATCAGTCTGATCTTAAAGCTAGTGGCGATGTTCACTTCGTTCCAAATTACTTTTACTTTAGTAGCTGTGTAGCTGTACGTTTGGGGCTTACTTTTACCCACTACTTGAAGCTCTGCTGCCTCCTTGTTTGTGCAATATTCACTGAACACAACCTTCTTTGCAGGGCATTTCCTATCCTGTCATCCTGACAATGAAGTTAGTGGGACACTTAATATTCACCGGTCACTTTTGTCTCTTACGGCCTCAGTGACTTCCTTAATTGGCACAAATGCCTGCCAGTAATGTACGTTTATTTTCACTGTGGTGAAACAACGAACGTTGTAATGTTCGGCATTTATAAACAGTCCAGTTTCTAATTTGAATAAGAATTCAGCAGGATCTCCAATGAGAATTCTTTCGGTCACAAGTGAGCACACACAACTATAATGGTGAAAGAGAAGAATGAGACTTATCACGCATTTGTGGTCGCCTGGTTTTGGGGTTTAAGGCGTGGATGCACCGTTAACTCAGTTAGATCATGCTTGACTACGAAACGGATAGTCTTGGTTAGAATCCTCCTCAGCTTGTTCTGAATGTTGGCTGTTTACGGGAAGTTTTAAAGCTCCTCACTCAAATTTCGAGGTCCTGTCTGTTTAAATAACCGAACAGTATTGAGAGGGGTGTCAACCCTATACACTGACATTGTTTAAGGCAACAGACCCACTGGCATCAGATCGTAGGTTTTATTCCCGGCATGGCCGGAGATGACATTGGGTATAAGTAAATTTGAGCCCTCCTTTCGTAACTTACTTAACATATTATGTCAAACATCCGGGGTTTGCACCCCCTGTGGGGCTACATGTGGGTCGATGTGAATAAATACCTTTCTAAGTTCTTATAAGAATGGGTGGTTCATGTTGACTTTTAATATAACATTGTGAACTTCGGAAAGGATCTTTAAACATCTGCTCAAAGTGCAACAATCGGTGCTTGGCAGTCGACAGGAATGAAAACATAATGTGCATAATGTAAATAACAGAGTTACACCCCCTTCACTGGCTGTGAAGATGTTTGTTCCCCCCCCCCCCCCAAGAAATGGAGTCATAAACTGGAAGAATTGGCTGTTAAAGTTTGGCATTCAATTGGAATGAATGCAATCTTACATATTATTACAAATTTTGTCTTCTCGCGCGCGTGGGCGCAAGCTTCATTATTAATTTGTTCTTCACAGCACTGAAAAAGTAACACGCTTTTAAACGTCCTCGTTTACTTCAAAGGTGCGACAAACACAGTATCATGCTTAACTGCTGTACCAGACTTTCCTGGTTCGTTTTTGTGTGGGGGGGGAGGGGGTTGTTATATCATGGGCTTTTTAAATTTCTGTTCTGATTTGGGTCAGTTAGGCTTGACGTGGAAGCTAAAAGTCTGAGGCTCTTCCTCTTTAACTACCTTGAAGCACTGACGTACGTTTTAAACTATTAATACCATACGTCGTCAGGTATATACACACTAATAACGTTTGGTATTTCACTATTGTTGTAGAAATTATGTAAAAGAAGTTTATTCCTCCCATCATTTCACACCAATATTGTGCAATTTCCTTGTTGTATAGTGTTCATACATGTAATGTTTTCAATCCATTCATGGCATCTTCACAGTAAGATCTTTAATGGCGGGATGTATATCAAAGTTGTGCTGATTTGAATTAGAAGTCCCGTTTGTTAGCGTGTCTTGTCTAGACATAAAGACGCCACCAAACGCTAAAGACAAACGGAAATCTATAAAGTGCCTGACGAGGGTCAACAGTTCCATCAAATCTTCAATACGATAAGGTATCTGTTCTTCTTTGTTTAGAACACGATATGATTGTCTTGTCTCTTCCACAAGCTTTAGGTGGTGGGGATGAGGAGAAAATCGTCTGGTTGGTGAGCTTGCTTTGAGTCTTTTCTAGAACGTATTGCGAGTTTCTACAGTCGTTATATGGTAGTAATGTCTGTGCTCATTGTCTATTTCAGTCATAAAGCGTCCATTCTGATTTCAGTATTCCTAAACAGCATTGTATTTCGCTGGGGGGGGGGGGGGGGTGTTGGATATCGCATTCTCTTGCTGGCTTTGTCTATATGCCATCTTAAAGGAGATAGGACTGACCTAGACGAGAAGTGAGGCCTCAGGTTTGAATATTTCAAAGACAGAGCTTGACATTTAGCTGTGTTGGATAGAATGATGTTTCCTTAGGGTCCATATTTTACACATTTTCCGAAAACTCTGTACCTGAAGATGGGAATTTGGTTATTTATGGGTTGCAAATAATGTTAAAGAGGCACCAACGCTATATACCACTGGTGGACTTAGAAAGTGAAACTGAATAAAACAGGCTGTATAAACTGTAATGTTTTGGGGAAATGGGATACGTTTTGTTTGTTTCTTGTCTCCAGTCGTATCACAGAGAATGTTCTATCACGTTGTCCCCCTTGTTCTTTTTATCCATTGTTTAGTTCATCTCTAAATAAAGAAGGGCGGGGTTTCATAATATTAATACGACGAACACACACACACACACACA
>NW_004797795.1:33552-34105 GCF_000002075.1 Aplysia californica
GGGGGGTGTGGGGATGAGGTGGTGAGAGGGGAGAAGCTTTGGACGCTTGTGGGGGGGTGGTGGAAGAGAGGAGTCCGTACGCCAAATATGATGTGACGATCCATAATCTTTAAAGTGACTCTCGGAAAGTTTATTCAGCGTCGAGACGACACTTGAAAAGATGACGTGAGCGAAAGTGTTCGGCTTGTCAAGACGGCTACTGTTCTTATCCCCTAATAATTCTGCCTAAACGCTGTGCAAAATAGGCTCGGTCTCTGGAGAATCTGGAACACTCTGGAACAGAGGAGATGAGTAGGCTGAGAGAATTTTCCTTCGCCACTTTTTAAAGTTTCCTCCTGTTCTCTCTATCTGTATCTTTGCCTGCATGCCTGTTTGTCTGTCTGTCTGTCTTTTTCCCAATTCCTCAGCTGGGCGGGCTAGCATGTCTCATCAAGTTTTTGAGACTACTTAGACATTATTTCTTTCTGTCACTCTAACATTCTATTTAATTGAAGTGTCTTTCTCTCTGTATACATATTGCACACACACACACACACACACACACACACACACA
>NW_004797795.1:34205-35334 GCF_000002075.1 Aplysia californica
GAGAGAGAGAGAGAGAGAGAGAAAGAGAGAGAGAGAGAGAGAGACTCACACACAAACAAAAAAACAGAACAAACAAACACACAAACATGAACTCAAACACAAACACATCGTATAGTGGTTTTTTTGTGAATGCGCGGGCGTTTCCAGGTCGTTCTCGTGTTCTCTGTCAGAAGGTAAGAGAAAACTTGAGAGTGATAAACCAAAAACATGGGAAGTAGAGTGGAGCAGCTAAAACAAAACATCATCGAACAGAAGCAGGTTGTTGTCTCATCAGAGACTCTATGTTTCTCGACACTTCATATATCCGTGTCGTGAACTTCGTCAGATTTCTATAAAAGTGGAATGGGGCCCTTCACGTTAATGGCATCCACAATCATCCACTTCAAACCCTCATTTGTTTTGGCTTTCATTTCCTGTTTTATCTTCTTTTCTGTCTTTTTTGTCTGAGTGAAAGTTGGTTGTTGTTGTTTGTTTTTTGTTGTTGTTGTTGTTGTTGTTGTTTTGTTTTGGGGGGGTTCTTTTTTGTTGTTGTTGTGTTGTTGTTGTTGTTGTTGTTGTTGTTTTTTGGGGGGGAGTTTTTCTACAACAGGCTGAGAGTTGTTTTGTGCATATTTGTAGACTTCGTTTTTACTTGTTGTTCTTTGTTGTTAGGCCGTTTTTATTAAGCTACCGAGTGCACTTTGTCTTGCCATACACTAGTAGTTAGTAGTAAACATTGTTGACAAAAATGGCGATTTCAACAGGAATGACTGTATTTTTGCAAAAATTTAGGAATAAAAGAGAGTCAATGAGGAAGGGCGTGGGTGTGAGTATTGTTTGCTTGTTGTTGTTGTTTTTTTTAGATTTAGTACTTTTATTTCCCGTAGTATGTGTCACAGAAAGAAAACAAGATTTAGAAGTAATTTTGAGAACCGACATAGTTTTCGGACCTAAAACCTAAAATACTACAGGACTGAGATGAAGACTGGTAGCTCAAGAGAGAAGTACAATCATGGAGTGCTTTTGTTGGTGGTCTATACTCCGATGTGGAGTAAGAAATTATGCTGCTGCTGCTGTTGCTGCTGCTGCTGGAGGTCGTGTTGGTGGTGGTGGTGCTGCTGCTGCTGCTGCTGCTGCAGCTGCTGCTGCT
>NW_004797795.1:36370-41507 GCF_000002075.1 Aplysia californica
ACACACACACACACACACACACACACACACACACACACACACACACACACATACACACACTTTCTTGCAAGTCAGTCTCGCTCTTTTTACTCGTTACGACCCTGTAGACAGACACAGAACATCTCATAAAAACGATCTTGTGTCTGCAGTCAGAGGCAATCTGCACAACATCTCTACTTCTTGTAGTGCTGTCTCCACATCAGCTGCACAATTCAGTTTAACGATCGTGTTCAAGCTAAAAGCCAGCCCAGCACTGTGTCGCTTAAAAAGGAGTCAGTGGCCTTGTTATCTCAGAGAAGACTCACAAAAGACATATTATCCCAAGTTGTTGGAGACTGAAATACACCATGTGCTGACGTTCCACTGGCAAATGCAAGAATCGTATGCTGTACATGAACAGACATTCATCAGCACTTTTTGGGATCCGCATCAATAATAAGTTAGCTTACCTCCTTACTGCGTAAATAGGCTCCGAAGAACCGAAAAAAAGTACCATGTGAAGTCAGTTTGCAAAGAGCTTTAGTTTACCTTCTATTTTATCACTAAAAGACAAAAAGCCAGTGTTCCAAGAGTGCAAGTAAACTCACTCATTATTCATGATAAAGACCAGTTCCTTTCCAGCAAGACCAAGCCTTGGTAAAATGTGTCTGCTTGATTTATTTGTTTGCTTGTTTTCAAGGGGAAATGTTTTGGGCTGTAACGACCTGCTATCCACAGAGTGAAACGCCCCGATGCACACAAAATATTATTATAACGCCCTATTAAACACCGTTACGTCATCGGTTGCAGATGAAACCAGGAGCATTTTCCACGGATCTGACCACATGTTTTCAAGCTCTGTCTGACACATGGAATGAGCTGATAAGAAGTCGGCCTCACGGAGGGCGGCGGAAACACTTCGCCGCCTCTTCATCTGTCTGAGCCCTTGACTTCTCGATAGATTATTTCAGTGTGTTTTTGCGTCCTCTGGTTTAGACCATTGACTTGCGTTTTGTTGTTGTTGCTGTTGTTGTTGTTGTTGTTGTTGTTGTTGTTGTTGTTGTTGTTGTTGTTGTTTTTGTTCTTGTTTGGTTTTGTTTTCCTTCATTTGCTTCTACAATCTTTGTTATCTTTGTTTATGATTGCGTGTAGATCACTATTTCACGTCTTCTCTATCTATCTATCTATCTATCTATCTATCTATCTATCTATTTATCTTTCTATCTGTCTATCTATCTGTCTGTCTGTCTATCTGTCAGTCTACCTCTCGAAAAAAAATAGTGTGCATTTTATTAGATCTATTTACTCCGTCTTTCTTCCCCATTCTGAGTCTGCTGGGAACTAACAAAATGCCATTGACTACCACAGCGAACAAACACCGGATCATTTAAGCTTCCTCTTTGTTAAAACCTGCTGATCAGGAATGACAATCCCTGTTTCAGTCTCCTTTTGTAACGCCTTTCTGCCCGTGCTCTTTTCAAACAACTGGCCGGTAACCGACGGGCAGTGTAATGTTTGAGCAGCGGTAGAACGTTTTCTTTTTCATGATTTTCCTATAAAAATCATAATTATCACAAGTGTGTATCATGTGGCTTTGTTACATTGTCTTCTGGAAGGGTCATTGATAATATTTATGAGGCAGCGTGGTGGAATCTGGCTCTCGTCAATTTTTGGGCATGTAGAGTTATTGGTATCATCTTAAAGCTTGCTCACTTGCCTTTATTTGGATGACAAAAATGTCCAATTATCTTGAATGCAAGTCGAGATATTTACGAAAAAAAGAGGCGGGGGTCACCTTTTTTCAGAGCTAAAATTAGTGAGAAAATGGCCACCAAAGATTAGTTATTTCCTTAGCTTAAGAGTCCGTGGTAACTGAAAATTTACATTTTTTGAGCCTTTAATCAACGTTTTTCAGAACAATCCACACAGAAATGAATTCTTTAATGGTCATGAAAGGTGTTGAGCCAAAAAAACATAAATCTGATAAAAATTCACAAACCTACGGAAAATGCAAGTTTCTTCACTTTGATTATTTTGACGAGATCCTGATCCCACCACGATGCCTCACATTTAACGTTGAAATACTAACTTTGGACGAGCTCTTCAAAGATCGAACTATGTTGTTTGTTTTGAGATTATTTTTTTCTTAATTTGCAGGCTTTTGGTTATTGCTTTGAAGATAGTTATGCCGAAACTGAAACAAATTTATTTCAAGTTTTAAAAATCCCCGAATAAGCGCCCGCTCGGGCTATCTTTGTATTAGTTACAGCGCATTGAGCACTTCTTTGTGGAAATGCGCTATAAAAATGCAACTTATTATTATGATTATTATTATTATTATTATTATTATCTTTGGAAAACGATACGTCTTTTCTATAGCTTGAGAAAAAGCAATTTCCCGTTCTTTGCTTTCTTTCATGTAGGACCGACAGCAGTACAAATACTAAGATGCGAAGATTTAGACAATTATTTTTCTTACTCCATGTCCAGAAT
Organism: Aplysia californica; assembly: GCF_000002075.1. NCBI lineage: Eukaryota > Metazoa > Mollusca > Gastropoda > Aplysiida > Aplysiidae > Aplysia > Aplysia californica. The sequence goes on from NW_004797795.1 coordinate 38,843, forward strand.
AACCTGGGGACTGGTCTTTCCCGTCTTCCAAATTCATATCCTCGCAGCTGACGTCACCGAAACAGCGAATTGAGAGTGTTAAAAAGATGCGTTGAATTGATTGAGTATGTTGAATTTAAAATTGAGTATGACGATATTTTTTAATGAGTTAACGAATTATATTTAATTAGACTTTGAAGTATATTATTCCAAGTAAAGGTGACCGGTTACCTCTGGTAGACAGTAAACTTTATCTCACTAGTTACCTCCCGTAGACAGTAAGCTTTGTCTCACCGGTTACCTCCCGCGGAATGTAGACATTACCTCAATAACAATTATTCTCGTTCTCGTCATTGTTAGCGACGCTAAGGGCAAATCAGAACTCCGAGCCGGCAGAGGGCGTGCCCAGACTTGGGGGTTCTCATTACTCAGAACGTCTCTTTTCTGGTGCACGGCAGATCTTTTGCGGGGCGGGGAAAAGAAGGGGGGGGGGGGGGAAAAAGGGGGGGGGCTAGTACACATCAATGGAAGAAAGAAATTATGAAAACACTCGTCTAATGGCGTAAATTATAAAGAATTTGAATATTAGTTTAATGTTAAAGTGTGGCGATGGTTTCAGAACAGACGAGGTGCCCAAAAGCATGATAAGACACCAATATGTCTGAAAAAGAGTCACACATGGTAAAAGATGCACTAGTCGGATTGTCAGAAATGTGGCGTCTCCAGTTTTCTGTATTGAAGGATTGAGAAACAGGTTTGAGATTTTTATCTTAATAGCAGCCAAGGGGAACGAGAAGAGAAGAAGACACAGGAAAATATTGATGCACCAGTCGAAATCAATAACAATAGAATTTTTTTTTTCAATTTTATTGATTTTTTCATACTTTTCGATACACCTTTTCGGGATCAAATATCAAAATAGAGCGTTCAAATAAAGCATAGCAAAATCTATTGAACATAGTCAAATCAAATTCAACATAGAAAGTTCAAGCATCAAAATAGAGAGAGCAAATGTAACACTAGGAAGCGCAAATATCAAAATAGCGGTATCAATTGTAACAATAGAGAGTTCATTTTCAACCTTTGTCCGTTCAAATTCGACACATTTTAAACACTTGACCGCACTTAACAATGTCGTCAGTTTCGATTGCTCGACGTACGGTACTGTATACAGCATTTCGGTTGATTTGCAACTGTTTAGCGAGCAATATGTAAACGTCACCTCGCAGAAAGGCTTCTCGTATCGGTATTCTCTCTTAATCCTCGAGACTGACTCTTTGTAGGCCTATTATTTGATTTTTTTCAGGCATGCTTTATATGTTGCTGTGTCTTCCTGGTAAGATCTGTTACAACGGTCATAATGTTGGATCTAACATAACGAGATGACGGAGACGGTTGGATCTAGATCTATCTAGATCTAAATCTAGATCTAGTTTCTAGATTCTAGATCTACACAGCTGACGGAGAGAGACGAGAACAGTAAACAACGAATGTAGCAAAGAGACAGATTTGAAATTTCATTGTTGCTGCTGCATTTGAACTCTCTATTTGATATTTGATCGGGAAAAAGTGTAGATCTAAATCCTGTGAGCAGACGGTGAGTATTGAATGCGAGAGACGGGAACAGTGAACAACGAGCGTTACTAAGAGACAGGGTAGCTTCCCCTGACTAGGAGACGATGGTTACATCATAGCTTCGCAGTTTTTCGTATTGTTGAATTTGAACTTTCCTATGCTGCATTTGAACTGGCAATGACGAATTTGATTTCCCTAATGTTTCATTTGAGCTCTCCTGTGATTTCATCTGAGCTGACATTTATTTTCGTTTTCCATTGTGTTGAATTTGAACTCTCTATGTTGAATTAATTTGACTATTTTGACATTTGAGCTTTCAATGCTGCATTTGACCTTTTTTTTTATTGATATTTGGTGGGGAAAAGGTGTATAACAGAAAAGGTTTTGATTCAAAAGCATCTTGATCTATCTGAATTGTGCGGGGCTCTTTTCCTTTACTTTTCTGGCCTTTGGCAATGTGCTCTTGAAAATGGCTCACACAATGGCTGTCTCGATTGCATGGAGATCCCCTGAGTGACCGCACAATTTGACCCTGGCCTCATGTATTAACTGTATGCCGGCTTCGGGGTCCGCTTGGTCGCAACTGGGGCTCCTTAGTAATGGTCTCTTTACAACGGTCTGAAATTCACCACTGCCAGCTGGCATTTGCAGACTGCTTTTCATGCAATGTTTCGATAGCCATTGAATGCCAGACACCAAAAGTAATTTGGCTGTGACAGTCGATATTATAACTTTTAGAGACAAAAATGTTACAAATAACCACTTATAATGTCTCTGCATTGTGTGTGTGTGTGTGTATGTGTGTGTGTGTGTGTGTGTGTGTATGTGTGTGTGTGAGTATGTATGTGTGTGTACGCGCGTGTGCATCACGATGGAGTCACGTCAAACAAAAGGAAAAGGTATTAGAGTTTTCTTTTTTCTGTAACGAAAATGCAACATTTATCTGCTATCATCTGTACCAAGTGATAATTACTTTCATTCGGCTATTCCGACTGCTGCATTGTATTTTTCAGCCATAACCACCTGTCCCTTATGTCCCTGCCCACAGTACTGTTATAGTCGTTTGTTTGTTTGGTTGGGTTGGCTTTTTTTTTGGGGGGGGGGGGGGGTG
>NW_004797795.1:41607-42907 GCF_000002075.1 Aplysia californica
CGCCTGAAATTGAAAACAAACACGTTTGTTTTTGAGGCGATCGAGTCAGGCGATCGGCCCGATCGGCCGATCCCATCCGTAGTGGGCACCCTGTATTAGGGGACCTCAGGAACTGTAATAGTCATCAAGGAAAAATTTTGAAACGGGTCTGTATTTATATTTCAAAAGCCAGTATATCCAGATTTTAAGGACTTGAGTTACTGATTCCACCTGATAGTTTGATAAATTTCTGCCTTAGTCTGGTATCGATATCTTAATAAACATCAGGGAGAAACTGTTTTGAAGATATTCAAAGCGCCTTAGTGTTGAGAGGAAAGTTGGTTGGGTTTGTTTTGTTGTTTTATTTTAATTTTCGGAGAGGGGGGTTGCCAGGTAGATTTCTGAACTGTGTAAGATGACATATCAAACACAATATTGTACTTTTGCCTTGTCGTCGAGTATATCGTCTATCTGGTGTACTTGGGAGCCTGTGGGCGTATACAGGTATACAGGTATGGCAAACAAGACATTTCTTGGCAAAGTGAGATTATACCGGGTAGTGTTTGACTAGGGGTCAGACAGAATAAAACTCGACCAAGGAGATCGTCGGTCTGCTGTTCAGATGTAGAGCCCAAACTTTTGAAGATTTTTTTTTTATCACAGTTTCTTGATTTGTGGAAAAAAGTGCATATGGTCTAGAAATATTTCATTGAAATTTAACTTCAGAATGGTGTAAACAAATTGTGCAAAACACATGATATTAGGTACATTTTGTGAAAAAGAAAAAAATACTTTTTTTTTCTCTCTCCTGAAAAGTTTTGCTGTCTGGGCTTCGCACAAGTGAACAGCTTACCGACGAAATGCAGCCTCTATTGCTATTAAAATGAATAAATGATGTGTCTCTGCTAACGAAAGTCTAAAACCAGTCTGGACGTATTAAAGTGAGACACGCACAAGCAACTTTTTTGGGACTGGGGGGGGGGTAGTGTAGGTCGTGTTTGTGTCTCAAACGAAAGAACCTCTTATTAGATTCGAATCCTTTTTTTGTAAACAGACCTTAGAACTCGACTGCCCAGCCTACTGACACGCCATCAAAGACACCCACCTTCAAAATGTCGGTCACGTTTGAAAAACTCCACCTTTTGAAAGGCATTCAGCTGTTTCGTTTCATTGCCATAAATCCTCATTTCACTGACCATTGTTTTCTAAACAAAGATCTTGCTATGATCCATGTAAATTGTCCTGAATGCTTTACTGGTCTTTATTCAGCTCCGGCTAACAGTTGTTCCATCTCCATGGTAATTTATCTCTACCCTCCCCC
>NW_004797795.1:48007-50761 GCF_000002075.1 Aplysia californica
CTGGTTGATGGGAGTCTGCTCTGTTGGCAATAGCCCATCGAAGACTGTCTGCCATAAATAGAAACATTGGCAGAATGAAATGCTTGGAAGAAATGGATTTAGAAGATATTTCTTTCGCACTGGCGAACTATCTATCTCTCACGCGCTTTCTTTTTCTTTCTCCGTCTCTCTTTCTCTTTCTCTCTGGGTCTCTGTCTTTGTGTCTATCTCTATTTGTCAGTCACCCCCCCCCCTCTCTCTCTCTCTCTCTCTCTCTCTCTCTCTCTCTCTCTCTCTCTCTCTCTCTCTCTCTCTCCCTCTCTCTCTCTCTCTCCCTTTCTCTCTCTCTCCCCTCTCTCTCTCTCTCTCTCTCTCTCTCTCTCTCTCTCTCTGTGTCTCTTCAAAACCCTTGGCACAACGGACGCTTGTGATGTGAACGTCCCCACAGTTTCTAAAATACAGTAGGCCTACGTACAAACTACCTTAACAGGAGTTTACAACCAAGAAGAAAAAGGAAAAAGTATTCAACAAAAGCGTAGTCTTCGCTTGCTACAACAATGCCCTCTTTCTTCACATTTTTCACACACAGATTGTAGAATTCCGGTATCAACCCAGCGTAAAGAGCTCAAAACTAAACACACTTCCCCCACGGGACCATCCATTTCTTCGTCCCCAATCACCCTTGGATAACACCCCATTCGTTTTTGCCATGTTCACATTACTCACAGAAGCAATGGCCCTCCCCCGATTTGCATTGTAATCTCTCTGAAGACTTCAAAAGACTTGTAAATAATTGATGCAAATAGATGCTAGGAGAAGGACGGGCGCCCAGTCTATAAGCCACCACCAAGGGTCAAGACAGACTATTGATATACAGCAAAAGGTAGCTGGAACATATCCGTCCATTCCAAACCCTATGGAAAGCTACCAGCGTGACCGAGTCAGGTGGGCGGGAACCAAAAACATAAATATATAAAAAAAATAATAATGATAAAAACGCGACAAACTGCTCTAACGACGAATATGCGTCACTCCCTGCTCTAGCTGCACTGGCCAAAATTTGGTATGACGTAATTTGGCTTTGTTTTGATGCCAACAGACTGGTATTTTCCCATCCCTTTTCCTTTCCTTTCCGGACCTGCCTTTTTCTAGTGCATACTGACGTCAGCAGTGATAATACATATAATAATAGGTATACAACATTATCCCTCTTACTTCACCTCTCACCTTCTGGCTCACTATTGTAGAAAGTATTACGTATTAAAGCGTTGTTTCCTTTTCGCAGAGGTTCTCACCTGACTCCGGCATCTATAATAAGCCTTTAGCGTGAGTTCCAACGACGTGTTGTTTGTATACTACTTTCGTCGCTGACTTCTTTCTTGCGTATTACTGCTTCTAAAAACAAACCTCAAGCCGAAGGACTTTGAATCAAGATTTCAACTGTTTAATAACTTACTGTGTTTATTTCATGTTTAGCGAACATTTTACCATTTTCTAAGATAAACTACATCGTGCTTAGATTAAAATTATGTTTCTTACGGTCGTGTTATAAAGAACCGGGTTGTCGGTGACTCATACTCTAAAGAAAATAGAAGATTCTTCAAATTTTTGGGGGTGTGAAAGTTATCATGGTTCCTAATCTGTTTCAATGTGCTCTTTTTTTTTGGGGGGGGGGGGCAGGTGTGTCCTTCTCATTTTTATGCAGTATGTCTACACAATATTTTGTTGAATATAAAACAACGTGATAATAATATAACGAAAAAATATTATAACAAGATTGCTTCGGTTCTTATCATTCAGGAGAAACTGAAGGCAAATCAAGAAAACTGAATGATATTTTCAGCGGTTTTTGATATGTTCAAACCGAGGCACCCCCATATCACAAATCAAAGCTAGACGCCAATCCCATCAAGAGCGAAGTCTAGCGCATTCTGTGTTCATTGAGCCACGTGAGAAATGACATCATGAATGTCCATTCCTTGGAATTAGCTCTACGTCAAGATTATTGAGAGAACTTTGCCTCCTTTGTAAAACCTCTGTGGGTCACTGAACGTGAGTACAAATGTTTTAGAGACCACATCAACGCGACAGGGTGGCTTCTCTTTCAATGACCAATAGACTGAGCGAACATTCAATGTACAAAATGTTGCAATCACATTACCTTTTAACTGTACAGTCCGTTTCAATTGTCCTTACATTTAAACCCGAGTCATTTTTTTAATAACGATAAAAAACTAACATAAAAACATCATTATGCCAATGAAGATTGGGGAACTTTAGGTTGCTTTTCTTTTGCTTTTTTTAAAAGATTTTTTGAGGGTTGTTTTTTTTTCTTTTCAAAATGAATATCTTTGGATAGCGGATATAGGGGACGACGGTGGGAGGGGGTATTTACAAATCCTGAACAGTCATCTATCTCTGGCTTTTATGAATGTTATCAAAAACACTACAACTGTATGATTGTGTTTGTTGAGAAACTGGCCACATCGTTAGAACAAAAGGAGAGTTTTTCTCTTTCATGTTGTGTCCCTCAGGGTTTTTTAAAAACTCTTTGTGGTTTTTTTAACCCCCAAAGATCCCGTCGGGAGGTGGTTATTCCCCCCTTTAAACGACCTTTGAATAGAGGGCAGATCTCAATTAAAGCAATTGGAGATTAACATCGCCCCAACAGAAAGACTGACAGGCAGCTTGATGATAATGTTAATGAAATTATTATTAATGAGGAGGAGGAAGCAGAGGAAGAGGAGGAGGAAGAGGAGGTGGGGGCGAAGGGGG
>NW_004797795.1:51006-52944 GCF_000002075.1 Aplysia californica
TTTCTCTCTCTCTCTCTCTCTCTCTCTCTCTCTCTCTCTCTCTCTCTCTCTTTCTCTCTCTCTTTTCCTTTTCAATTTTCCTATCCATCCAGAATGTTCATGTGCAGATATTAGTGTGTGCGTGTTTTTCGTGTTTGTTTGCGTTCTTATGTGAGTGTATGTGTGTGTACGTGTGTGTATGTGTGTGTAACTGTGTATGTATGTGTGGCTGTGTGTAGCTTTGTGTGTGAGGGGGGGTCGGGCGTGTATGCAACCCTATGCGTTCATGTTTATATGTAACTTTATACCAGTGCTAATGATCTCGCAAGTACTTTGACGGATCTCGTCCCATCAGGCCCACTAAGTCCCCAACCACTCCTGTATCGGCTTCCGACATCTGAGCTGCCATGTTCTGATAGTCCGCACGCCAACAAGGCAAGGTCAACTGTTATTCCAACTCGGGTTTAGCACGAGCTGGGGTCTGGAATCAATGGAAATTTAATTACTCAATATGGAGAGGAGACCCCATTTGCAAGATTGGATGCATGTGCTCAAGTTTCTTGATCGGCCCTTGTTAGGTACAGCCGACAACTTGACAACCACATCACGAGTGTTGTTGTCACTGTGTCGGTTCTGTGGTACTCACCCTTCATAATATTAGCTAGCTGCGAGGTCCATAAAAAAGCGGGTGGGGTCCGAAACGGGTTTTCTATTCCGTCTCATATTATCATAGTCTTAGAGTCTCCCTCCAGGGGCACTTTGAAAGTAAACGAATTCAGTCAGTTTGCCAGTCTTTGCGTCTATCTGTGTGTCTATCTGTGTATCTGTCTGTGTGTCTGACTGTGTGTCTGTCTATCTGTCTGTGAGTCTATCAAGCTGTACTTCTGCCTGTCTTCTAAAATAATGCTGTATATTATTCATTTATAAGTTTATTAATTATATCTTTCAGAACAAGACAAAAGAGCAGGCTTTCTGCTGTTAGAAAAATTTTAAAAAGTTTGTTTACTTTTTACTACTTTCGACCAGACGAGGTTTTTAACCTTAGTTTGTTCACTTTAGAGTGAAACAGCTTTTAAAAACCCAGCTCATATATTAATTTGCCAATGCTCATGTTACCTTGCATGGCACTGCTGTAGGCCAGCGACCACACAAAAATATGTTTTCCCAACAAAAATCTTGATCCGTTTATAAAAGAAGGTTTCTTTAGTTGGACCCTATATCAAATAACGCCCTTTGGGTGCATACACATGATCACTTCAATAAATAATTTAGAATAACAAAGCCTACAAATAGCACATGTTGGGACAGCGAAACCACCCTGCACCCACATTTCAGTGTAAGCTTGTAAGTTTCATTCCACAACTGTCTTGACATCTCCACATGAGACTTTAAAAGTGCTCACCCGTCTATTGGATCGTGCATCGTAGGCATGGATAAAAGTATAGTGTTGGTGAAAATAGGTCAGTATTTTTATGTTTTAGGTGTATGCTGTAAATCCCAAATTATTTTTTTACCCCCTTTAGACTAATATCAAAGGAAACATGTAGGAAACTTAGTTTGAACTGACCTTCATTAATGGGCTTTTAGGTTATGTTGGTCAGCCAACAATTGGACAATTCACATACTAAGACCGGAGAAAATCAAACAGAACGATTCGTTTTGGGTTTGTTTTTTGTTTCTCCCCTCATTTTAACGGCGGACAATTGAAAGTGAATAAATAGTTTCTGAACTACAGCAGAAGTTCTTATTCCAGAAACGGGCCATGAAAAAGGGGAGACGACTGTGTGTTCAGGGCGAGAGAGGATACGCTCAGCCAAATTAACTTGGGTGTCTGAATTATTTAGTATAGTTTTCCTTCGTGGGAGCCCATCTCTCTCTTTCTTTAAGAATAAAATTTAGTTGGTACTTATTTCTTGCTGTCTTAAAAATTGATGAAGTGTCTGGGAATGTTGCTTGGGG
>NW_004797795.1:54584-68935 GCF_000002075.1 Aplysia californica
TCTCTCTCTGTCTCTCTCTCTCTCTCTCCCTCTCTCCCCTATAATCGGATAACCACTGCCCCTTGTCTGTGTGGCACCCGAGAGGTGGACAAGTCGGTAACTCAAAATTACAAAGTTCTATCTGATATTTTGGCAGTTTTTGAGTTACTAAGACCATGAAGACAGAAACCGAAGGTTCTATCTGCCCTATCGAAATCGTAGGATTTTTCAGAGTCATTATTAAGATACTCAAAGAATAGTATTCGAAAAGGCTTGACATGATGTGAAACTCAAAATATTTGACGTCGAATTTCTCAAAACTTGGCACGTACTGAGCAGATAGAAGAACCTTGTAATTCTAAAATAGATATGTGTATGGGGTGTGCGTGCGTGTGTGTGAGAGTGTGTGTGTGTGTGTGTAGGCACGAATGTGTGTGTGTGTGTGTGTGTGTGTGTGTGTGTGTGTGTGTGTGTGTGTAGGCTACTGGTGTGGGGAAACATTGGCGCACCTTACTTGAAATAAGCGTTAAAACGTGACTTGAAAATTGTGCTAAACTGGATCGAAATTAATTGACGTAATTGCAAAGCATTGTGTGGAGAGAGAAAGCCAAGTGATCTGTGCCATGCCCCAGGTTCAGGGGGATTAAGTGATTACAACAAACAAGAAAACAGTTTTACGCCTGCCAAATCACTGTGAGGCAACTTTTCAAACGTTAATGTTGATGAGAAAATTGATAGAAAAGTTGGCTTGGGATAGTCTCTGAGTGGCCATTTCGAACATGTGCAAACATTTTGATTTGGGGTGATTTTTACAAAGTTTTGATGGTATTATTGTATGCAGACTGGCTGCTGACATGTAGCCATTTGCAGGGTAGTTAAGATGTATTTTTTACATACGCTCATATGACGTTATGCAGTTGCAAGCGCCGTAAAACACAAAAAATGAACCCTCAGAACATGATTCTCGTTGAGTTGATCTCTGTCTGGGGCGGCAGCTCAAGACGGGTTACCTGTGGGTCAAAGCTGGGGTACATACCACATTAAAATATGTTAATGAGAAAACGTAATACAGTCGTCCAGCGCTTTGTTATACAGATTTGGATTGAGATACTGTAGCTGGTTACTTCGACAAAAGTGCAAAAACTATTTCTATATTGGACCTCGAGTTTACTCCGCAGGTACTTGGGTAGACGTCATTCATTTGTATTAAAAGTCTGAATAGTAAGCAGCAAAACAAAATATAATCCTAGAGTGTATTAAAAGCTTTGAGTGAAAATATGCAACAGCTGGCAAAGGGGTAAAATTACAGAAACCTAATATTGCTTGCTTAGCCGGAGTCATTCCTTTGTGATAACTGTATATTGTAGTGAGTCTGCATCCGTTCTGCATCTGTCTGTACACCTGCCTGTCATTTTACTGTTTACTGTTTAGCACTTGGTTCTGATTCAAAACAATTTGTGAGGATGCATGTCACCTCAAGGTAAGGTCCTAAATTACGTCCGTGACTCGTTAATTATTATACATGAGGGATTGAAAGCCTAAATAGGACAGAAGTCGAGGCGTATCTTTTTGCGGCTCCAAAAGTCCAAAAAGATAGGTCGTTGTTATTATAAAAACGTGTCAAACGTCGACCTCAGGGTGTTTGAGATAAAATGTCATTAAATATTTGACTTAGCGTATGGTGAGTGCGCATCTCTAGCAGTTTCATTCTATCTGAATTAGAAAGGATTTGATTTGATTGATGGTTTATTGATTGTTTTGGGTCATCACAAGAAATACCAATCACCATAACGCACTGGTGCGTATTCAACGTAGTCCCACAAAAGATTAAATTAAGGATTTATAACGATATTTCCCTATTCGTGGACATTTTGGGGCTGTTATATTTTTAGGGGTTGGGGGTGCATATTTCAATATCGCTTGAAGTGGTGATGGTATAGTGTTCTCGGAGTTTTTTAAAATTTTGATTAATGTTAAGTTGGGAAACGGTCGTAATGAATTCTACTCTTCATTGCTTTGGTGAAAGTAACACGTATCGATCCTGCAGCGCTCCTGCAATAAATTTCACCACACAATAGCGAACATGCTGTTGTTCTAGTTATAACTTTTGGTGTTGCTTCTTAGTCTTTGTCGTGGTCGTTGTTGTGGTTGTTGTTGTCCTTATTGTTGTCTATGATGACGTCACCTTTGTTGTTTTCGCTGCTGTAGTTGCTCCTGCTGTTTTACTGCTAGCATCTTACACGCTTTTGTTCAAGACAGTATAATATACGTCGTATAAGACAGTATAATATTCGTCGTATAAGACAGTATAATATTCGTCGTATAAGACAGTATAATATTCGTCGTATAAGACAGTATAATATACGTCGTATAAGACAGTATAATATACGTCGTATAAGACAGTATAATATACGTCGTATAAGACAGTATAATATACGTCGTATAAGACAGTATAATATACGTCGTATAAGACAGTATAATATACGTCGTATAAGACAGTATAATATACGTCGTATAAGACAGTATAATATACGTCGTATAAGACAGTATAATATACGTCGTATAAGACAGTATAATATACGTCGTATAAGACAGTATAATATACGTCGTATAAGAATTTTCCCAACATGGGTTGTTGTGGGTTTTTTAACTCCCCATTCCACAATGTGAAAATTACATTCATCGATCGAGCGATCGTTGCACTCATAAATTCAGGCCAATACAAAGCGTGCGTGGGGTTACTAGGTCCATTCGTACTCATGTGAGACTATTACTGACCCGTGCAATCTTGGCATAATTCTGTGAAGTGTAGGCCTTTCGCGTGTAGAGAGCCAAGTTCGTGCGCAGCTGGGTCAAAACTGAATTCATTTATTCCTTGCCAAGCCACTGATGCTATCACAAAATTCGGCCACAGTTACATAGAGGCTAGAAATCGTCAGGGCAATATAATTATTCTAAAACGCATACATTGTTAGTTTAATTACTGGCAATGTACCATCTGTTTATGTTTATTTCATGGGGGATATTCCTTTTGGGTTTTTTCATAAACTCATGTATTGATTTGTTTTATTTATTTCATATTTTCTTCTCGCCGCTGAGGGTTTCGTTTTGTATTGAATTCTTTTCTGTGTCTTGTTCTATTTCTATTTACAGTTTTGGTGCTTTTATGAGAGCAAACGTGGAGACAAAAACAAAATTGTGGCCTCAGTGTGTACATGTGTATTTGTTAATGTATGTATGTATGTATGTATGTGTATGTATGTATGTATGTATGTATGTACGTATATGTATATATGTATGTATGTATGTATATATATGTATGTATGTATGTATGTATATGTATGTATGTATGTATGTATGTATGTATGTATGTATGTGTGTGTGTGTGTGTATGTATGTTTGTATGTATGTATGTCTATGTGTGTGGGTGTGTATCCACTCAACCCCAGCCCACCCCCTTTGATCCAAAATGTCCCTTTCGACGTTTCTAGTTTTCTACCTCAGAGAAGTGAAAAGTGCACCTTAAAAAAACTCTTATTGTGTTCTTTACCTACCATCTACATTTTTTTTCTATTCGTTTAAAATGAAATAAACAAGAGTTTTAAAAAAAGCCCAACTCCGAATTAAGTTTGAAATTGAAGTTAACACACGAGGAGCATGAAGCTCTTTCCTGATTATTCGAGGACAAGGGAAGAGGTGCTGGGGGATCCATGGCGTGAAATTGTTTATCGCTGAAGACACAGGACAGGCTCTTGGGAACAGAAAGGGGCCCTAAAATGGCAACAGCCTTTGTCATACGAACAGGACAACAGATCTGACGCACACCGCAAGTCCAACCGTAAAAAACAAAGTTCCCCGCTTGGACGTTCTCAAGGCAGAGCCTTTTATTGAGAACGTATTGAAGCTCAAAGGATTTAGTTAATTTAAAAATTGTTGGGTTACGCTTTTTTGTTCTCCAAAGGGACGTAGTTATGTGAAGAAAGTAATACCTGCTAGTGCTTTTGTCTCTGGAATTTAGCAGAACTAGTAATTAGCAGGGACCAGTTATGCATTGCAGTCATGGCCCCATACATGCATAATAAACTCATTTCCAGTGTTGCATGAACACCCTAGAGAGACTTTAACCCTAGCCGGTACTACAAAAGGCGTCCTCATGAACAGAAAGAAAAAATGCAAGTCTTAAGAAGAAAAATTAAGATTTGACAATGAAGTGGGGGGGGGGGGTTTGCATGTGCCTATGTACAGAGTTTCAGAAAAACTAATGATTTGATGTTTAGAATCTTGTGAGGAATCTGAGCTAGTTTAGACATGCCATAAGACATCCAAGTTGTCATATTATCAAGAACGTTGAAAAAACTTAAATTCTTAGTTGCTGGTTTTTCTTCTGGGAAAGGTTTCAGAGGTGAGATGAGAAAGAACAGCACACCTGCAAAGGCTTATGCTGAGACCTTTGGGGTCTGGGTAAGGTCATTGATTCGTATGCCAAACCACGACGATGCCAACTCACAAACTTTAACTCAGATTTTGTTTCATTCTGAAAAGAGACTTGGTATGTTTTCAATGAGCAAAGGGAACTTTATTTCCTTGCAAGATTTCTTTAACACTGAAAAATGACAGAGGAGTGTGGTGTGGCGCTTTGAATATGCTCATAGCTCAAACGCACACTTGTTTCCCATATATCAGCTTGATCAACACAACTTTGATCAAGGTAGATAAAAAACGTCACTGAAATTAAAAGCTTAGGTGAGAGGCATCTCATCATTCGCTCAATCGGCTCGAGCCGGGATACAACGACACGTTACCAGACGTTTTTGAAGTTAATTTGTCCTGGGAGTTTTCAAGGCTCAACTCTCTCCTGACTCAGCTCTATCGGAGATGAACACTTAATCGGATTTCCAGCCTCTTTGATAAGCCTACATTTTTAAAACGTGGACGAGACCGTATCGCAACATAACAAAGTGTCCCCAAAATGAGAATGCAGTCATTAGAGGGTAAACCTAGAAAACAAACTGGCTAACTTCAAGAAAATCGTCATAGGTTGTGTGAAATTATGAGCTACAGTACAAGCGTCTATATGTGTAATTCACTTCAGGCATATCATTCAATCGTTCTAAAAATATCAAACGACAACTGCAATCCCCAAGTCATTGTGCCTATGTCCAAGTGCTTTTCGCCAACATCTTTCCTTATGAATCTGGGATTTTTTTCTTTTCCAGATGACCCTGTGCGCACGGCTCGAGATCGTCACCTTCACCCTTGTAGCAGTTGTCTTAGCATGTACATATGGACTAAAAATAGACCTCTCCCGACTCGCCTTTCAGAGACCAAGCCTCTTTTCGAAAAGAACCGACTCAGGATGTTACGGTAAGACATAATTAACTTTCTTTGTTTGTGTGTCTGTCTATCACTCTCCATCTCTGTAGGTCTCTCTACCGTCTCTCTGAGCCTGTCTTTTTATCTGTGTTTATCTATCCATTCATTTGATGCTTAAATTAAGTAAAGTTCTTTGACTTTTTTTACTATTATTAATCCAACTCAGGGTTTCCTGGTATAAGATTTTTGTTCTCTTCTAATCACCTTTTCCCCTTTCTTTCTCCCATATGCCACTGTCTCATCCCCCCTCTCTCTCTCTTTCTCTCTCTCTCTCTCTCTCTCTCTCTCTCTCTCTCTCTCTCTCTCTCTCTGTGTCTCTCTCTCTCTCTGTGTCTGTCTGTGTGTGTGTGTGTGTGTGTGTGTGTGTGTGTGTGTGTGTGTGTGTTCCCCTCTTTTTCTCTCTGTCTGTCAGTCTGTCTGTCTCTCTCGCTCTCTCTCTCTCTGTGTCTCCCCCTCTTTCTCTCTCCTCCCTTCTCGTCATCTCTCTCTCTCTCTCTCTCTCTCTCTCTCTCTCTCTCTCTCTCTCTCTTTCATTCTCTCCCTCCCTCTTTCTCTTTCTCTCTCCGTCCCTCTCTTCACCTCGCTCTCTCTTTTTCTCTCTATCTCCCTCTGCACGTCTCTCGTTCCATCTCTCTTCATCTCTCTCTCTTCATCTTTCTCTCTCTTGCTCGCGCTGCTCAGTCTCCTAGAGGTATAATAACCAGTTGTTCCCTCGGGCCTAATTCCGGGTGTATTGGGATCACAGGCACTGCCCCACTAGAAGAAAGATGTTAATTTGCAGGATCCTGTTTCAGAATTACTGATTCCATTGCTTCCATCCGAGCCCGAAATGCCAAGCTTTTGTAAGCAAGTGTTCATGTTCTTTTTCCCCTCCCACCTCACCCAAAAGGTCCTTTCCTTTTAACTACGGCACTTTATATCTATCTTTCGATCTACCTTGTGTGTGCGAGTTTGTGTGTTTGTGTATATGTGTATGTGTGTCTGTGTGTGAGAGAGAAAGAGGGAGAGAGAGAGTATGTGTGTGTTCGTGTATGTGTGTATGTGTGTGTGTGTGTGTGTGTGTGTGTATGTATGTACGTTATGTATGTATGTATGTGTGAGAGAGAGAGAGAGAGAGAGAGAGAGAGAGAGACAGGTGGGTGGGAGAGAATGATTGAAAAAAGTTAACGGGGAAACACCATGGTAAAGCGGGATTTTTTACAGCCTCCAAGCGGAGAAATGAATGATGGTGATGGTGATGATGTATGTATGTATGTATGTGTATATGTACGTCATGTGTTTATTATGTATGTATGTATGTATGTATGTATGTATGTATGTATGTATGTATGTATGTATGTATGTATGTATGTATGTATGTATGTAATGTATGTATGTATGTATGTATGTATGTAATGTATGTATGTATGTATGTATGTAATGTATGTATGTATGTATGTATGTATGTATGTATGTATGTATGTATGTATGTATGTATGTATGTATGTATGTATGTATGTATGTATGTATGTATGTATGTATGTATGTATGTATGTATGTATGTATGTATGTTCCTTACGAAATGATCAAACACATGTATATACTTTAAAGGATAAAATAATCACAAGTTCAAAAGCTGCAGAACTAAAGCTAATTGTTTTAACTATGTTTTTGATACAAATCTAATTGCATTTCTTTACAAGCATTTATCAATCATGACCATTACACCCAATATGACAAAGAAAGTGTTCTCAAATTAAGTGAAAAAATTACCAGTTCTGACTAGAAAACATTTAATTGCAATGCCCTTGTGTTTGTTTAATTTGAGGGGTTAACAGTTGTGATAACTCGCCCTTGTGTTTGTTTAATTTGAGGGGTTAACAGTTGTGATAACTCACGAGACACTTTCGTATGTCATCGCGCACTACTTCTCTTATCGGCTGTTTACAGCCTCCTCCTTTTCAAAATGTTTCCTTTTTAGGTAGTCCTAAGAGTTTTACGGCGTTTGCAACTGCAGCAACTGCATACGGTCACTGAGTGGGCAGGAAACGTTAAATAGTTTCTGTTGGTAGGAAATTTTGAATTTTGCCCCGGTGGCGGCCGACGCCAACTCTTATCGATTTTGGACCTCCAAGGGATCTTGAACGTACGCAACTTGCACACGGGACCTCCGAGCTTGATAGCCCTTGTCCGAGAAGGCCAGGTGTAGATATTTTCTACCATAAAATCAGAGGTGTGGCTGAAAGACAGCAGTAGGAAGGGGCCAAGGAGTAGCAGTAGAAAGGCTGCAGAAAGAGTCAGGAGCTCAGAGGAGGGGACAAAGGAAGTGAGGGGGTGGGGCAGACAGTGGAGACAAAAATAGACGACAGAATATTGTTAGAGAAAGGGAAATGACGTGAAATGAGAAAATTTGTAGAAGAAAAGGTTTCGTCGCTACCCACGACCTATTGAATGAGAGACGAACACCTCAGCTTCTAGACCACGAGAGTCCCCCTCCTCATTTCTATGACAAGGATATAGATACTACAATATTTCATAATAACTACACATACGTGTGTATCTATTTGTTTGTGTGTTTGTGTGTATCTATCTTTGTGCATGTGAGGGTATCAATAAGTATACATAGGTTTGTGTGTGTGCGTGTGTGTTTATCTGTGTGTGTGTGCGCGCGCGCGTGTGCGTGTGTGTGTGCGTGAGCGTGAATGTCTAAATCATTCTTCAAAGGTATCAACAATAATACAATGCAATGCAAGGATGCCCCTGTGCGCATCTCTGTGTGAACAGGTCTTTATTCTCAAGTGTACCAGATGACCTATTCACATCTCATATTCGGGTATCTTAAACACGTGAGCTTAATGCACCACAAGAGAGACTCCGACTACCTACTTTTTGGGCTTCTACGTCCTTGTCGTCTGATAAATGATTGATTACTGAGAAAGTAATTTGAGCTAGTCGCAATTTTTCAGTGATAGGTTATAAGACCCTAGAAGTTATTAAAGTGTATTCTAGCCCTCCCCCTCTCTCCTGCCCCCCCCCCTCTCTATCTCTCTCTCTCTCTCTATCTATCTATCTATCTATATATCTCTTTCTCTCTCTCTCTCTCTCTCTCTCTCTCTCTCTCTCTCTCTCTCCTGCTCTCCCCCCCACCTCTCTCTCTCGCTCTTTTCTTTCTCTCTCATTGTTTCACATCATTCGGTTGAATCTTTAAACGTGTATCACCAGACACATTTACAGCACCTCTCCACTCGTATGCCAACTCCACAGCAATTTGCGACCTTACTTTATTTTCAAAGAGCATCTTTTAAAACTTTCTAATTTCCCACTTGCCTAATAACTGACTCATTATTAAGATCTACGACGAGTGTTTCCTGAGTTTTCTTCGCAGTAACCTACTGAATATCGATCACCATCTCCATAGCATCAGGACTATACTTGGAATAATTTAATAGTCGTTTTCCTTATTGTTATTACCGGGGAAACGGATTGCTGCAAAGGTAGAAGTGAGAAATGAGAAGATGAAAGCATATGGAGGTGAACAAAGAAGGGCACTGACGCTGGAAGTCAATACTCCATAATGTTGGCTGAGATCCAGAAATTAGTATGCCCATTTTGGTGACAATGCCAAAATAGCACAATTGGGGCATTCAAATGCCATTCCACCATTTATGTAAATATCAAACCACGGTTTCAATCCTCAATCTCCCTGTTCACACCTTGCCTTAAAAATCCATTTATCTCAAGCAAAGAAACTGGGCCATACTTTCATCTCTAGCATTACGGGTGTTACCTATCTTTCTTTCTTTTTTCTTATTATCTATCTATCTATCTATCTATCTATCTATCTATCTATCTATCTATCTATCTATCTATCTATCTATCTATCTATCTATCTATCTATCGATCGATCTATTTATCCTCTATATGTCTATAGACCTATGTTGTACATATTATAAAACAATAATGTATGTTTGTCCATCTGATTAGAGATGTATCTGTTAAATGATAGATTTAGCATGTGATATGTGATCTGTAAGTGACTTGAAAAGATAAATGTATAATTTGTGTTGTGGGGGGGGGGGGAGATGTTCTTGTTGTTTTTGTGTTGTTGTTGTTGTTATTGTTGTTGCTGTTGTTGTTGTTGTTGTTGTTGTTGTTGTTGTTTTGTCGGGGTTGGGGGTGGGAGGTTGTTTTTGTTTTTGCTCTTTTATTTGTTTGTTTGTATTTTGTTTCGTTTTGCTGGGGGGGGGGGTTGTTTGGTCTTTGGTTTTTTTTTGGTTTTTTGGGGGGTGAGGTCAACCCGAGCAAAGAAAGAAAGCAAGGATTTTTTCTGTACACCCATTCTATCCAGACTAGTTGTACACTCCTGAATTTTCCTGGATGTCTCCTATGACGCTTTTGAATACTGAATTTAAGAATACACCATGAATTAATATATTAATATCATGCGCATTACAAATAATGAAACCGAAATATTGTGATAACGTTTTTAGAACGATAAAATTTAGGTCAAGTTTGGGGAAACCTTCCCCTAAATCACTTTAATTGTGGGTTTATCTTGTGTTTAGCTGATATTTGTTGGTTTTAGCTTTCGTATGTACTATCCTGGCTATTGTGGGTCTATTAACTTTGGTTCAAGTTGCCAATACCTGGTTAGTTTTGATTAGTTTTATGGGTTCTGACCTACCAACAGTTGATAACGCAAATACCGGTTACAGAGTATTTTATTCTTAGATCATGTCACCTCAAGGCACGTGAACGTCTTTGTAATCATATATAAACGGATGGCGTGAGTCGCTTCGTTCTATCAGCCTGTGAGAGTTGTAGTTATCTGCAATTTGTCATCTTCTGGGCATTGTCTATATTCTCTTGTCAGCACGACGCAGTTTGGTCGCACGGTTGTCCAGTTAATTTCATTCTGAGCCGTGTTGCACTTAATTTTGGTTCAAAATCTCAATTAGACGTTCTTGAAAGTGGGTTTTTTAAGGAGTTTTCGAAGTCTATTTTTTCCTTCGGAGATGGATGTTAAATTCGGAGGATCCGCGTCTTGATGACATTACGGTGATGAATGGGTATTAAACTCAAACAATAATTACCACTTATTAAATGTGACGATTGAAAAGTTAGCGACCTGTTGTGCTTTTATACCACCAAACAACTTGTTTCCTCTTGTACGTGGGACTGTTTTTCGGGGAGTGGGGAGAGAGGGTAATGACAGCTCATAGATCCACTGCACACAAGCAGAGCGGGCAGCTCCTCTAATGTATATAAACGTTAAAAAGATAACGCTCTCAGAACTGTAAGCTGGGGTATGTATATGATTTGCTTTACTGTATCGTCTTTGATTTCAATCCAGTCGTCTGGCTTCTTCTCGACTGTAACCCTCTAGATCACCCGCCTGAGCAATTTGTGGCTAACAGGGCACTAATCTACAAAAAGTATAAAATCTTATATAGATTATGGTTAATGTAGGTGCACTTTTGTTCAGTCTTGTTAAGTGTCATCTTATTATAGCTCGACCCTCCCCTCCCCTCCCCTAGATGCCCTAAAACAGGTTTGTCCAAGTGAATGTTTGGTCTGTAAATCTGTTTGGTTTGATTGGGGTACAAAATCGCATGGGCAACTTCACCATCCATAATTCAGCAAGAACTGACAATGACAACTGTGCACGCTAACAAGAAACGACATCCTCTACACAAATACTCCTACACCCACACTCATAAATACGAGCCTCACACCTACATTCACACCCACACCAATTCACTCTCCCCAGTCCCACACTCACACTACCCCTTTTTCATAACATTAACCCTTTTTACCGATAGCATCCCACTCCAATTTCTCTCACGCCCACTATCACGCTCTCCATGTCACTGATTAAAAGTAACCGATAACGCTCACACTACCCCCTCAGCTGTTTTAGTTGGCCTCCTGCAAATGTGCGAGTACATTAGCCTACCCCGTCGCCATCCTCTCATTTCTCTCTGTCTTGTCCTGCTCCCGATTTTTCTGGCATACCCCTTTCTACCCCTCAAGAATTTCACCTGTTGTTCAAACAATGCTACGATAATAAGGATGAGAATAATAGTGATAATTACTATTAATGTTATTATTATTATTATTATTATTATTATTATTGTCATTATTATTTTTATTATTATTATTATTATTATTATTGCTGTTGTTGTTGTTGTTGTCGTCGTCGACATCGTTGTTGTCGTTGTAATGATAATGATAATAACGTCAATGGGCATATTCACGCTCTACAGCATACTCTGTGCGCTTTACGTGTATTATTTCAACTTTCCAGCTATAGCCAGCATATCACATGCCACAATTGTTCGTTGAGACCCTTTTCATTTTCTCCATTTCGTCTTAATCTCTCAATTAGTGGAGTAAATTCGAGACTCATTCACAGTGAGGTGAGAGGCGAGACCGATGGATCTAGAGTACCAGTTCTTTTTCTTGTGTAGTGATTTGAACTGGCTCAAAGCTCAATTAGCATCGACATGGCATCATTCTCAACCAATCTGAAGCTTATGTAGCAGGAAAACTAATTAATGGCGTTTTGGTTGGTTTTGGTTTTGTTTTTATAGTGTATTCTGATAAGAAAATATTGTGTTTTGGGGATCTAAAGAGCAATGAGAGAAGATTCTACATGTCGTTGGCCAGCTGTTTGGATTTACTAAACCCCAAATTTGTTGTATTTTTTTTTTTAAATATTTTTAGTCGTTGATTTTGTTAGTTTATTTGTTTTACTTGTTTGTTTGTTTGTTTGTTTGCAATTGTTGTTGTTTTGTTTTTATGTTTTTTAACTGTGGTATCGGTTGCATTTCTTGAAACATTTGGTCAAATTTCAAATTTTAAAAGTTGGAGAAAAAAAACAAGAAAAAAACATAATGCCAGTACAATTGTTGTTGGGTTTTTTTTGGGGTTTTTTAATGAAGCTTTTTTGTCTCTCTCCTGTAAAATATTGCTTTCTGGGCCTAGTCACATAACCGGCAAACTTCAAACTAAAATTTAAATTGCCTTGTAAAGAAACAAAAATTGAACCTTCAAAGGGAAAGATGAATAGTATTGACGATTGATCAGTTCGTGCATTCATTGATCTGTTTATTCATGTCCTCCTCACCTCTTGCTCTGATTCACCCTTTGTATGACCATGATTCACCCATAGCATCTCCTTTCTTTCTGCACACACACACACACACACACACACACACACACACACACACACACACACACACACACACACACACACACACACACACACTCTCTCTCACACACACACACACATACGCATACACACACAAACAAAAACACATTGACGCACACACATAATTACACAAACACACACACACACACACACACACACACACACACACACACATACATATTTTTATATATATAGATAGATAGATAGTTAGATAGATAGATAGATAGATAGATAGATAGATAGATAGATAGATAGATAGATAGATAGATAGATAGATAGATAGATAGATAGATAGATAGATAATTATATACATACACATACACACATTTACTCAAACATAATCATACAAACACATGAACACAAATGCACACATACATGATATACCCATGCACACACACTCACGCGCATACGCACACACGCAAGGGTATACGCCGGTATCCACGAACGCGCACACACGTCATGGCATCTTCAACAGCGATATGAACGTTTATTCAAAACTTACCGGTTCTGGGAGATCTGTCGAGTCGGAAGCCGGGCAGACAGTGAATACTTGTCAAACGTAACTGATTGGAATGAACTTGAGCATCTTCCTGTGGTGCTTTCAGCTTGTTAGTCTCCGAACAATAGTGTACAATATGACAGCGAAATACTGCGTGTGTAGTGTGCAAACCTACCTTACTGACATTTAATGAAAGGAATAAGAAACCAAAGAGTTGAGGGACCTAAGAAATAATACGTTAAACATCATGATCATATTATTGGCAAGTTTGTTTTTTCAGATGTCTTGGTCTTAACAAAATGCCAGAGCAATTGTTTAAAAAATTTTAAATATACCTTTTTCTCTCTCCCGTAAAATTTTAACTTTGTTATCTTTTAGTCTTTTTCAAACTTCTGGCTTGGGAATTTAAACAATAAACTCTGTAGAATAAACTGACTGACCGAGCCTATTTGTTCTTAAGTGGTAACAACTTTGGCAAGACTTGGCAAGTTTTCTACCTGCCATTTTGCAGCAAAGTTTAACCATCTTGGTGGAAATTCCTCCCCTCCCAGGCCACAACAACATTCCCTTTCGACGTCGCAAGTGTGTTGCAATACAAAAGTCGCAACCGATTAGTAGATATACCACTGTCTTTTCCTGGACTCCTGGGGGTGCTATCTTTAGCTCAGATGTTGACGTGTAATGGACCTGCTGCAGAACTCACTGTCTCTAACTACTGTTTTACATTCTGCCATACTCAAGCCTGTCCATCTCTTGATGTTGTCCATCCGTGTTGCTCTTTGTCCTCCACTGGCCCACTAGCTCCACATTTGCAGTCAATCACTTCTTTCACAAGGACGCTCATATAACCTTATGCAGTTGCGAGCGCCGTAATACTCACTACTAAACGTTTCCCACGGGCCTGGTACCGTTTTATATTGTCTCTAAAAACCTATGAATAACTGTACAAGAACACTTAAACTCCTTCACGTTAGAACATGCGCTCACATGCACTCCCGTGTGTGCTTTGTAGTGGTTAGGCTCTTCGCCGTCAGACATGAGTTCCATTCCCGACCGGAGCAAGCGTGTTTTCGAGTAATTCCGTCTGTTCCCTGGGATGACGCTTCCCATTCAACCAGGGTTGGCCCAGTTAGGCGATGTCAGGGCATCATTCGTTTTGAATGATTCAAATTTTGTCCAAGAAGAACCAAACCCCAAGCCGTTAACCATCTCGCTCTTTTTAAAACTAGTAGCATACACACAAACTGTCGTCTCAAAAACACGCACTGGCGGCCAAACTCTCTCTCTCTCTCTCTCTCTCTCTCTCTT
>NW_004797795.1:70336-74507 GCF_000002075.1 Aplysia californica
CATAAACTGCTTGGGTCGCGCACCAATCGTAGGTCCAACATTAAAGGAATTGAAAAATAAGGAACAACATTTATATAAGACAAAATGAGTGAAATGGGAAAACGTTTGCATTCGTGGGTACAACTGCAAGACAACCTACCCAAGTATTTACCCCTGAAAGAGTTAGAACTAGCAAGAAAATGTGAAATACAGATGAATGTAAGATGGGCCATGCGAAAGACATTGTGACTTTTTTACTAATTCATGATCATCGTAATGATGGAAAGATGAGTTTTTGGACAGTCAGAAGACGTAGAAAGGGATGTGAAGTCTATTCAACTCAATTCTCATTATTCTTCAGCCAAATGTAATCAAAAAAGCTTTTGAACATGTTGATATATTGGGCCTATTGGCATATTTTCTAAGTAAATAAACAACTAGTGTTAAGAAAAATAAAGCATCACAATATCCAATTGTCAATTTCCTAAAAAGCAGGATCAACTGCCAAAATAATCCCCTAGCAACAAACGTCGTGCCCCTTCATGCAGATGTTTTCATATACCCAAATGAATAAATGCGTTTGTATATTTATTTATGGGCGTGTCATTGTCTGTGTGTCTGTGTGTTTGCGTGCCAGTGTGTGTATGTGTAAATGTGTGTGTGCGTGTGTCTGTGTCTGTGTCTGTGTGTGTGTGTGTGTGTGTGTGTGTGTGTGTGTGTGTGTGTGTGTGTGTGTACACACGCAAGCCCACACGACAGGAGAATGCGGGTAAACTCAAACATGCAGGATAATAATAATACGATAATAATAGCATGCCCCCACCCCAACCCACCCACCCCTGGACGCTCACATTCATGTCCCACAACTCTTCATCAGTGCATTGTCTGACCCTCTGCTATAGCGAGATAACATCCCTTGTCTTGTTTGCGTGTTTTCAAGGAGATTAAAAGTTCTAAGCTCCTTGCGTGTTTTACATCAAATTGAGGGTTAATTGGTGTCTTCCTACACGTCACAAACGGCGGATACAAAATGAATTTGATAATGCGACGGATGTATGTTTGAGGAGAT
Source organism: Aplysia californica (assembly GCF_000002075.1). Taxonomy (NCBI): domain Eukaryota; kingdom Metazoa; phylum Mollusca; class Gastropoda; order Aplysiida; family Aplysiidae; genus Aplysia; species Aplysia californica. The sequence goes on from NW_004797795.1 coordinate 71,385, forward strand.
GATAGTGTGATAATCAATTTGTGTCTCTATCTCTACCTTTTTGCCCGTCTGTCTTAGTATGTGTGAGTGTGTATGTTTGCCAACTCTCTCTCTCTCTCTCTCTCTCTCTCTCTCTCTTTCTCTCTCTCTCTCTCTCTCATTCTCTCTCTCTATCCATCTCTTTCTCTCTCTCACTCAATCTCTATTTCTGTCTCTTACTTGCTCTCGCTTTCTCTCTCCTTTTGGAAGATGTTTTATTGAATGTATCTCAACTCTAAGGGAAGTAGTTTAATTTGTCAAGGATATATCTATAGAAAATAGACTGTAAAAGAGGCAGAGACCGAGCAAGAAGAATGTACTTTGCGACCGTGAACTGATAGGTGATGAGGAAACACTTGGATATTATGAGTTATAGATGAGCGTCCGAGTGGAGATATTAGTGGAGAATCGTGAATGCCGATGTCTGCTCGAGATCTGGCACTTGGTGATGATGTTGTGTACTTGTAGTTGTAGTTGTAGTTGCAGTTGTTGTTGGTGGTGGTGTTGTTGTTGTTGTGTGTGTGTGTGTGGTAGACTATCCGTTCGAAATGTTTGGAGCCCCGAAGAGCGTACTCTTCGCCAGGGCCACCGCCTCCCTTGGGTAGCGGGTGAGGCAGTCTAACCTCCCTGAATCCCCCCCCGAAGAGATGCCACCGCCGTTGTTGTTGTTGTTAAGTTATTTCTGCTGTTGCTATTCACACATTTAAGACATTTTCAACTAGGAAATGAGAGTGTCATTGATTGCCAAGGAAAACGAGATGAGACCATAGAATTGAATAATAATGTCTTAAACGGTGCATTATGATAGCCGCTACTCCGCTACTCTTTGCTTTCTATGAAATAAAGGACAAAATAAGAGTCTTGTTATGGTGGAGTGCGCGCGGCACATGTCCGTCCTTACCCTTCATTTGGTTCCAAACAGAGTCTTTCGGTGAACGCCATTGTGAACTTGAATTACGTCAGTCTGCACAGTCTAGGGTATTGAAATACATGTACAAGACAAGTCTATGCAGTACCCCAGTGTACAATCGTGGCAACAATACGGCGCCTGAAATCACTCTCTTGCGCGGTTTGTAAATATAATTGATGAGAGGTATTTGGCGGGTGCTCTAGTGTGATTGGTCCCTTCTTTCCTTTCAAACACCAATGTTTCTTTATCTCTCCTCCTCCTTCTCCTTCTTTGTGTTTGTTACTCTCTTGTAACACCTCTCGTCTTCGTCACTCTTATGACCTTATTGTGTTGCAAGTGTCATAAAACTCATACTAAACCGAACAAGGATGTCGACCAGAATAATAATAATATCCACAAAGTGGCGTGCCTTGTAGTAGTGTAAGCTAAGGGGCCGTAAATTTCAATCCCTTTTTTTCTAAACAGGTTCCGCTGGATCCTTGAAAATATTACTTCTGTCATCCTTTCTGTTTGTGAGACGGATGCCAATTCTTGCAAAGCATGGTAATCTTCTTTTGGGTGAAGTTATGGCATGTCATACTGACTAATTACTTTTTTTTTACTTTTAGACCTGTCCAGACAATAGTCTGGGGGGTTGTACCACCCACACCTGAGTCTATCTGTCCACAACAAGTCTATCCCCTGATCGATGGGATACATTGTGAATGGTATCTGTTGTTCCAGGACTTTCTCTAGGCAGCTGAGCCCCCTCCATAGTTTTGTACCGCGCCTTTGTTCAGTTCATCGATTGACATTTTCGCTTGAAGCCCAAAACGACATGGACGCTCAAGCTGTTTCGGATAAGTGTGGCGTATTTAGAAATATATTTTCTGTTATTTTCTGTTTCTTTTTATGGTATGACTTGCCGTACAAAGGCTTTACTTTCATCTTCTTCTGGGTATTTTTGTTTTATTTTTTTAACTAGACTTTGTTCCTTTCAGTGGATTTTTTCACATCAGCATAATCATCACATTATCAGTAGCAGCAGCAGGAGTAGCAAAACCATAAACTTGAAAACCTATTAGCGTCAACAACAACAGTAAAAACAGCAGCAAAACAGCAATAACAGCAACAACAGCAGCAGCAGCAGCAGCATCAACGACATCAACGACATCAACGGTAGCAGCTGTAGTAGCAGCATTAGAGGCAACACCAACATCTCTGAAATCATCATCATAGCTATTATCAGCAAAACGGCACCAAAAACGTCTACATCATCATCATCAGCAGCAGCATCATCATCATCATTATCATCATCATCATCATCATCATCATCATCATCATCATCATCATCATCATCATAGTCAACAACGGTAATGGTAGCAGCTGCAACAGTAGCAATAACAACAACAACAACAACAACAACAACAACAACAACAACAACAACAACAACAACAACAACAACAACAGTAGCAGCATCAGCAGAAGCAGCAGAAGAAGAAGCAGTCATGACAAAGTTGACTTATAATCGCTGTCACGTTCGGTACTAAGTTTGCCAGTCATCATTTTAGACTGGACATCTGAGGGTGTCAATTCCATCACTAGATACTACGACCAACAACATAAGATGGCAGAGAGGAAACGCAGGTAACTCTCTACTTCAGATGATCAAGCTGAATTCTAGAAAGAGTAAGGGTTCAAATCCCTTTTAACACAGTTAGGTTATTTAAGAGGTGTGGCCTCCGATTCAAACGTCCATCTCCGCTAAGACCGAGCCAAGTATGTATGCTGAGCACTTTGAAACTCGGCAATTCGAGGTCAAGAACGCCCTGATGGGAATTCCATAAACCGGCATGAGCTAACGGAGAGCCCAGGCTGGCTTTGAAAGCACCAGTTATTAGATCCAACAACAAGGCAAGGTATCGTTATCTTTGTTCACTTCCTTGTTTTTACAGTCGACCTTTCGAGCGCGTTTTTAAACTGTTTCTTTAAGTGAGACGAATAGTTCCACCCTTTGTCATTAACAACGTGTAGTTGCAAAAATCGAGTGGTAGAAATAAAGTGTTGTCAGATCCCAATTAATGACAGCCTTGACATCGCTATTCGTTTGAGGTTTATGCATACGCCATACAGACCCATTCACGTTCATATTTGACTCCATGTATCATATGTCCTGTTTTATGTTGTTTGTTTTGTTTTTTGGTTGTTGTTTTGTT
>NW_004797795.1:77353-78900 GCF_000002075.1 Aplysia californica
GGGGGGGAGATAGTCTTCCTTGTTCCAGGTACGGTACACGTGACTACGTCTACTACTTACAATAGCTTGTTTTGAAAGTTGGTTGAAACTAATTTTTTTAAAGTAATTGCACTGTAGACATGACGCCATCAAGTTAGACAATCGTCTGACCTTCGTTTTAAACTAACTTGCAAGTAGTGACGTTGCAATGAAAGGGACAAATTTGGAGGACTCTGGTTCGGATCCAATGTGGGGCGTTCTTGAATTTGGTTTTTTAGGGTAGTGTTAAAGACTTTCTGCTTACTTTCCTTTTACCTATCAGAGATGAGCGTCAACTTCGCAGATCCTACCTTCTAAATAATCTAACAATGTTGAAAGGCGTGTTGCACCATATCACACTTAAAAGGGCAAAGAAATAGTTGTAGAGAACTGGGAGAAAGAACAGACTATATTATGTAAAAAGAAAATTTACGTAATTTTAGCTTTCCGTGGGGGTTCGCATGCAGGACAAAGTCTAACGGAGGAGGAGGGGATGAAGGGATCGATATCAAGGCCGACAACAAAAACACCACAGAACATCAAAACGTCCGGAGGGGAGGGGGGGGAGAATATTTCCATACATTACATAATTATTAGTGAGCAAATCGAAGAAATAGGTCTAACCGAATTTTCTCACAACCTCACTATATTCAAGTATTTTTTTAAAGATATTCTTCCTTTTGAATTTTTATTTGGCAAATGAGTAAAACAAAATGTTGAATAGTGCACCCACACGTAAAATTTAAATATCACTTATAGCACAGAAAAAGAAATGTCACCTTTTTGTACTTCTCTTAAATAATTGTTAGGTTTATTTGGCACCAAATAATAACCAAAGTATTACTCATTTATTCAACTTAGAAGAAATAAATGCCGGTTCAAATAACTGGAAAACCGAGATAAAAAGACAAGACTGAAGATCTTTAGAAAGCAGCTTTAAAGTTGTATACAAATAATATATAGCTTGTAACAGGTGGATGATCTGAAAAAAGCTTAATGAAGAAAGAAAAAAAACCCGGAAATCCTTCGAATTTCAACTTTCAGGTCTAACATGTTAGTTCTAGGTGGTACTTGCTGAAGAAAAGAAACTGTGATAGACGGGGATATTAAGAAATGACCTGTAGATCTAACGACGTACCCTCTAACCACCCTCACACGACTAGCATCTACGGGCTCTGAGGTCAGCCAGTTTGAAGACTTTGCAACCATAGGAAAATTCGGTCCACAGTGTTTCCCCATCTTCTCCATCGGTGCCCTACAAACAAGCAAATTTGTTCTACAGCACTAAGAATACGGGAGGGAGGGCCAATAGAGTCCTTTAACAATGAAAGAGGAAGCATTGACTACGGCTGAGCGGGGAAACGATACACATTTTGTTGTCTTTCAGATGTTGGAAGATGTCAGAAAAAGTACCTTGCACTCTCTCTCTCTCTCTCTCTCTCTGTCTCTCTGTCTGTGTGTGTGTGTGTGTGTGTGTCTCTCTCTCTCTCTCTCTCTCTCTCTCTCTCTCTCTCTCTCTCTCTCTCGTC
>NW_004797795.1:79087-81201 GCF_000002075.1 Aplysia californica
TTCTCTCTCTCTCTCTCTCTCTCTCTCTCTCTCCTCTCCTCTCCTCTCCTCTCCTCTCGCTCACACACTTTCTCTCTCCCTCTCTCTCTCTCACACACACACACACACGCACACTCACACACACACAAACACACACACACACACACACACATCTTTAAAGCCCCTTCAGTAGCTGTAACCATCACTCATGAACCAATGCTATGATGTCATGTTGTAAGAAAGTCATTCCCTTTCTAGAGGTCGGTCATATTAATTTATGGCCCTATTTTCTACCCTCTCAATTTTTTCCCAACCACATACAGTTTCACTTTAATTATAGTAGACAATATTCTCGGAGAATGTTTCAGTCGGATAGAGCGAAGGATTTTATTTTGAATTCTGGAAGCGGGTGGAGAAGACTTGTCAATTATTCATCTGCATTCGTGAGCTTTCAAAAGAGCGAGTGTAATGCGACATGTCCTACCCGTCTTGACATGAACCCACGCCTCACAAGTTCTCTGAAATCTGCACGGCACTCGCACGAACTATTGTCTGCAGTCTAAGCACATGAAACATTGATGGGCTAGGAAGATTCTTTACAATCTCAATCTCAAAAAATCAAGGAAGCACACGGTCTCTGGTGTTACTTAAACACGGTGTCTGTTGCATTTGATGTTCGTTATTCACCCACAAGCTCTTCTACCTCTGCCTTTTCCCTGCCCTACCCTACCTCATGCTGTCGTATTCAAAATGGGCTTTTTTTAGTTTATTTATTTTTATTTGTTTGATTTGGAGAGGAGGGGGGGGGGGTGCGGTCAAGGTGTTCTTGTTCATTGTAATTTGCCAGCTTTGGGACTTTTTTTGTGTTTGCTTTCTGTTTCTTTAATTTGTTTTATAGACGGGGATGGATAGATAGACTTTTATTTGATTTATCATTGATTTTTTTTGATTTTTTTTTGATTTTTTTTTTTGGGGGGGGGGGATGGGAAGGAATTTGAAGTTACACCACATGGAGTAATGGTCAACAATGTGAAGAATAGCTTTTACCTTCAGATTTTTTTAAAGTTTGGCACGTAAAATAATTTACCGTTGTTGTGCAGTTGGTTAGAACTGGTAGTATCGGGCAGACGTTCAACACCTGTAATATCAGTCTCTTGTTTATGTTGCATTTTTACCAATAAATCTATTACTGATTTCAATACCTGTTTATAGAAGTTGTTTTTGTTTCTATTCTATTGGTCGTTTGAATATGAAAACATGGGCCAATTAATTGTTCATGATATCAAACTAAAAATCTGTGCTGTGTTTCTGAAAGGCTTTCTCAGTTCTTTTGTGCGCACAGGTACACTTGGCTCTGATAGTGACTGCCCAATCTCACAGCAGGTTTGTGAATTAACACCGACGTGCACGAAAGTACCAGCAACGACTTTCCAAAACGCTCCTGAACAAACAGTTAACCGTACTACAGTAACCAAAATTCATAACTACTACAAACTCCGCCAAGGTTTTAAACAAGCAAACGTGATGGTTACCACAAAAGAGATCCACTCTACAGATTGTATTTAAATACAATATAAAAAGATACTACAAATTTCAAACAGTGCACCTTGCGAATCGATTTCAGTTGAGTTGAGTCGGGCTTTCCCCATTTGGGGTGGGGTAGGGAGGGGGGAGGAGAGCAAACACTTCTACCATCATGGCACAATTCGACCGAATTCGATCTTGACCTTCAAAAACATGATATGCGTTTGTTTTTCAAAGTCACTAGTCGAACGAAAGGATATGTACAGTGTGCACGAGGAAAGCGGAAATGCAGAGTTTAGATTTAGAGCACTGATAGATCTAGAAAACTGTCGATATTAAATTTACAATGTCTGTAGGATTCAAGAAAGTCTCAACACAGCAACCGCGATATGCAGCCGTCAGCACTGGAAGCCGTTATCGAAAGAAATAGTCGTGTTGTGAACGATAATGCAATCTGCGCCGTCAATAGTGAGCACTGAAACCGTCATTAAGAGACCCGACCTGACACCATCCTATCCGCAATTGACACATGGTATCAGCTGTGATGTCCGTACTGTTTGGTCTACGGACATTTTGCGGGTGTTCGTTAGGGGAGGCGTGGTGGCAGGGGG
>NW_004797795.1:82724-84023 GCF_000002075.1 Aplysia californica
TCTCACACACACACACACACACACACACACACACACACACATACCCACACAGAAACTTACCGACACCCACGTAATAATGTAGCGTAATCTCTCCAGTTAATGTCCAAACTTTTATCAGAAACAAATACAATGTATACAAAACAGTACCGCTTGTCCTTCCATTTCTATAGAACAGGGGGGGTAACTAGTAAAATAATCGAGTCGCTGCAGTATTGTCCTCTTGATTTCTTGAGGTCTGCACATTATGACTGGACAGGTTCCTCTTCTTGTCACATTTATAACAGGATACTGTATCCATTACGGGGTAGTGAGGGAGGTGGTGAGGATAAACTGTCCTACCATTATGAAAATGAAGTTAAGAATTATAATGTTGGTTGGGTTTTTTTAATTGGTACCCTGGTGAATTCCAATTTGTCATAACATGTTTTTTTCCACGAAAGCAATATCATAATAATGTTGACTCTCCATTTCTTCAAAGTTGTACTTTGAGTTGCATTACTGTTCGTAAACCAAAATGAAGGCTAAGTATACAGCTATCAAACAAATTGCACCTTTAACATAAATGGTAGCCTATCCCAAACACCGTGAAGTTTCAATTCCCTAACGTCGTGGCAAACACCTTTTCGCAAACCACAACCTCAACCAAGAGAATTTCCAAACAAAATTTCGGTTAATTCCGAATAACGTCTTAATTCATGAGCATCTGCAATTCGGAGAAGCGGTTTCGAGGAGGGAGCCATAGCCCCAATATAATAGGGCTCTAACAATGTTCCCGTGCATGGTCCTCTTTGTCCCAAATCGATCGTATTTGGTCGTCTGGCCAGTTGGCAAGGGACGATGCTGCCATGCAGGGATCTCACAACTAATCATAGAGGATTTGTGTAACGGTCGGGGAGTTTTTTCAATTGTTACTTTATATTACTGGGATCTGTACTGTAGTCTGAAAGTTGAAAGCCTAGCTTTGGGCCTCTTAATGAATAGATGTGTGCTTTAGTGACGTGTTTGGGCGGGCTCTGGCTTCATTTGGGTTTTGTTCTATTTTCTGATAACGTCAATCTAGAATTCCCCGCCCCCTTCCTTCAATTCGTCCTCATTTTCTTCCTTCTCCTTCTCCTCCTTATCCTCCTTCCCCTCCTTCTCCCCCACCTCCCTCTCATCATCATTCCTCTCCTCTTTTTCCTTCTCCTCTTCTTATTTGAATCCGCATGTTGTTGTTGTCGTTGTTGTTGTTGTTGTTGTTGTTGTTGTTGTTGTTCTTCTTCTTCTTCTTCTTCTTCTTCTTCTTCTTCTTCTTCTTCT
>NW_004797795.1:85511-87632 GCF_000002075.1 Aplysia californica
ACACACACACACACACACACACACACACACACACACACACATACATACATACACACACACACACACACACGCGCGCGGCGCGCGCTGTGAACTGTTCTCCAGTTGACTTAAGTTCATATTATTATCCTTATCAAAACCAAACATCTCCCGTTTCTTGCAATGTAGACCCCTCATGCTGATATGGTTCATTCAAAATACTGTCTTTCTGTGATGTCGGTACCCTTGCGATGTCGTTAGCCTTGTGGTTGGACTACTGGACCCGTTTAAGGTTGGGGTTTCAGGGATCCGAGCCTCAGCTATGTGCGAGGTTATGTTCTTGGGGAAAGACGCGTTACAAGAATGCTCCCCATTTGAATTCAGAGATCCCACCTTTAAGTGATGTTACAGTTTGCAAGGGGACTTAAACCTATACAGTTTTGTAGTGTTGTACTTGGGGGGGGGGGGTCCATCGTTTCTAGAGAAAGTTTTTACGTGCTTCAAACTTGGCAAGATCTCAGAGAAAAGTGCGTCAAAACGGAAGCCTGGTGTCTTTAAAATCCTTACATGGTTGAACGTAGTTAACCCATGCGATGCGATACCACACTTCAATTAAAATGATTTCTTATAAGCACTACCTTTTACTTCACAACAAATCACTGACCCAATATTTCTACTATTTTTCCTCCACAGGCAACCCATGCGAAGCCTCGAAGCCATTTTTATGTCGCGATAGCCCGAAGTGTGTGGCCCTCAAATATGTGTGCGACGGAACTTGGGACTGTGAAGGCGGTTTCGACGAGGATCCAGCTGTCTGTAACGCAGGTGAGCAGCAGAAACTGTTTGAGGCTTATATGTGAGGCATAGTGATGAAATCAGGCACTCGTCAAAGTAATGAAATCGAGGAAACCGGCTTTTTTTCTGCAAGTTTTGAGAAATTGTATCGAATTTTTGTCTTTTCCCTCAACACTTTTTATGTCTATGTAAAAATACATTTCTGTGTGGATTGGACTTAAAAACATTGATTAAAGGCACATAAAATATAAATTTGCAGTTTCTAAGGACTCGAAAGCTTTGGAGGTCACCAAACCCTGGCGGCCTTTTTCTCATTAATTTTGCCTGTGAAAACAGGCGAACCCCACCTCTTTCAATCGCAAATATGTCGACATCTATTTAAGAGTGATGGGTAGTTTTCATCGATAGCAAAAGAAATAAACAAGCTTTTAAGTGAAACCAATATAACACCACGTGCCCAAAAATTGACGAGCGCCTGATTCCACTGTGTCGTAACACATATTTTGTATCTAGATCTATCTCAGTTGCCGGGGTGTTGTATAATGTAGAAATGTCCATTCGTGTGTATATTATGTTTTCTGTGTGCATTTGCGTGTTGTTGTTGATGCTGCTCTTGTTATTGCTGAGTTTGTGTAAAAATGTACGTTTGTTTATTCATTAGTGGGGCGTATCAAAAGTGTTTGTTTGCTTTTTCGTGTGTGTTGTCGTTTGTTTAGGACACGTAGGTTTTGTTTTTGTGTACGGGAGAATGTGTGCAAGTGTGTTGGCATGTGTGTGAGTGTACATGTATGTGTGCGTTTGTGTGTGTTTGAGTGTGTGTGTGTGCGTGTGTGTGTGTGTGTGTGTGTGTGTGTGTGTGTGTGTGTGTGTGTGTGTGTGTTAATGCACGTGCAGCACAATAAGGTACAAAAAGCGCCAAGGATTAGAAGTGTTATACGAGAGTAATAAACACAAAATAGAAGGAGAGGTAAGGAGGATAGAAATGTTACATGAGAATAACAAAAATATAATAGAAGGAAGAGGGATAAGGACAATAGATGTATAATTGGGAAAGAAGGAGCAAACCACATCCGAGCACCCACCAACCACCCACAACACTAACAGATCAGGAACACGGATAACGATAAGCAAGAATGAGCATCCAGTTGATTCCAACTACTAAGACTCCGTTAAGTCCAAGGAGGCGATAAGATAGGTCTTTTTCTCGGGTCTCTTTTATCTGATGACCCGGCTAAGCCTGATAGAAACCGTCTTTTCTGACCGACTTCATTGAAACTTGTAGTGCGTGTGTATGTGTATGTGTATGGGTGTGTGGGAAGAGGGGATTGAACGTGTGTGTGTGTGTGTGTG
>NW_004797795.1:88504-90184 GCF_000002075.1 Aplysia californica
TCTCTCTCTCTCTCTCTCCCTCTCTCTCTCTCTCTCTCTCTCTCTCTGTCTCTCTCTCCCTCTCTCTCTCTCTTACTTTCAATCTCTCTGCAGAGGAGAAGTAGGAGGAACAACAGGAGGAGGAGGAGGAGGAAGAGGAGGAGGAGGAGGAGGAGGATGTGCGTGGGAAGGCGGGGATCGCGTTAGAAGTTGTATTATCATTATGGTTGCAATTTCATTCACCTTTTCTGTTTCATGTAACTCTGTTTTTTGCTGACGTCGTTGTTGTTAAAGTTGTTCTTATTTTTCTAAAAAAGAAACGCATAATTATTTTCACCTGACATTAGCAACACGTTTTACATCTTGATCAATTCATAATGTGCTGCCTGTATGAATGAAAGCTCGGTTTGTGACTTGTCCTCAGATGAGGAGCAATATTATTTTCCCTAGTGTGACTCTTCTGGTTACATTTCTAAATGCTGACATTAAGCAACAATGTTTCGAATTTAAACTAATCTCTTATCGATTCACGTGAATATTCACATAATATTTGAGTGTATAATTCAGAGAGATGTGAAATGCAAGCAACTGGGGTTGAAAAATTCATTACCTTTTAATACCTGCACCATGCCTCGCCCTTTATTTTACCACGGCAAAGAGAGCAATTTTCCAGCAGGACAACGCAAGGCCCCATAATGCCTGTCTCACCATAAACTATCTGCAACTAAAATTTGTTCAAATATTTCAAATACTTCTGTGGCCCTAAAACTCAAGATCTGAACCCAATGGAGAACATTTGGAACATTTCAGACATGCATATCTGAGGTAGAGTTATTGCCCCTAAGACTGTGAATTAATTCTTCATACCCCGACAGAAGCATGACAGCCATTCCTGTTGCTAGAATTCACCATCTCATCGCGTCTATGTTCACAAGGTGCCAATCAGTTATGCAATCAAAGGGGGGGGGGGGTCACACGTGATACCGATTACGCCCTTGGAAATAAAGTAAAAAGGCACACGCTTTGTTTCAGGACTGATGAATTATAAACTGTTCAACAACTGACCTCAAGCATTTATAAAATTTCCTAACGATTCTGTTTTTTGGTTGATTTATGCACTCTGCGTCGTGTGAGTTGTTAATAAGAATTTGTGTCTTTTATTTTTACCTACAAGATATTGGGAGACGATTGTCAAATTAAGTTTCCTCCTGCTGATTTTTCTGCTAGATCTATTCCATTGGTAAGCCTTACATCTTTTATTTGCCTCTGTTATCCTGTCTGCCAGACTTGATTTTTCCCCTGAGCTGAATGGTCATGAAATGCACGGTTGTTGTAACAGTGTTGTAACAATTTAAAACATTATTGAAGTTAGTAAAGTATAGTTGATAATCCTACCGGTTGTTTTATTCTTTTTTCTTTTTTTTAGCTTCTAGGCCATCATTTGACGACTTACTTTTCTTCGTGCAAAACCAAAGAAAATGGATGATCCCGGAACTGTTTAATGGAGCTGACCCCGAGCTCGTTGCACACGCTCTGTCGGGTAAGTTCACGGAATCTTGTTTTGAACTAATTGTTGCTTTCTCTACTTCACCTAATTTCTAGTTTTAAGCTCTGACGGGTACGTTCACTGACTCTTGCTCAGAGCTTACTGCTTTCGCTATAGTATTATTTCCTGTATTTCCCAATATATCAATATATATA
>NW_004797795.1:90804-92490 GCF_000002075.1 Aplysia californica
ACTGACGCTTTTGGGTTTTAGAGACCTCAAAGTCCATAAGAGGGAGGGGGTGGAAATCCCTCCCCATTGAGAAACCATTGCCAAAAAGGCCAAGTCACGGCTCTCTGGGGCAAGGCGGGTAGACTTGAATGTCCTGAGAACATAACATACACCCTTAAAGTGGCCTTTGCCAACTTTAAGATAATTGACCCCATATTTAAAGTCCCACAGAGTTATCATCTACCCCCACCCCCCTTTCTTCTTCTTCACTTGTATCACAGAAGCAATTACCTCCAAAATTCATCTCTTGGGCTTTTTGGCCCGTTGGTCTTTGAGTAAGGACAGGGGTTTGTGGTGCAACGGCTAGGCTCTTCGCTTTACTTGCAAAAGACGTGAGTTCAATTCCCGTTTGGCGAATACAGGTCATGCAGTATCTCTTTGCTGGGATGCACAATCCAACTCATGCCAGGTTGGTTCCGATAGGCGGGGTTGGACCCGCCTGCCTCATAAACGATCTGATTCTTAGCTACAGTCACCTAAAACATTATAGTCACAGTTATAAATACGAGAAACATGTTTGTCTTGCATGCCAAATCACCAAAGCCCCTGGTTTGATGCCTTGTTTAGATACCCTTGTCGAGATGATAACTTTTTAGTTCTGTTGCAAAGCTTTTTGCACTCACCTTATCATAGTATAGGTTGAATTGAATGCCTAATTATGTCTTCTCGGAATAGATCTTAAAACTCTGAGCTCCTGTACGTGAGCAGTTGAAAGGTGAAGCATGACAGTCTTTCTCGGACCTATTGCCACTGCAAGTTCATCACTATTATTCATTACCATAACAGGAAAATTTAGGTATGAATAAATGAATAAGACAACTATCGAAAATGGTAAACAGTTATTAGAAGGCTACAAAACAGGCCATTTACCTTCTTTTTTTTTAATCGCTGAAATTTAGGTTGAGTGGGTTGAATAACCTGCAGTCTACTACCTCAAGATCGATATGGGAAGCGCGGAACAATTAAATGGTATTGATTAAATTCTTATTCAAATTTCCCGACTCCCAGTGTCGGCGTAATATTGTTATATTATCCCCTGCCTAATGGAAACGTTGTCGTTTTGCAAGAAAAATAAATCAAATTACTTATCACATGCATGCTGAGCTCATTTCACTTTCAAGCATAATCTTTCTATCTCAAAAGGGAGGATCGCAGTGGAATTTTAATAGCAAAACTAACACAAGTATTCTAAAAAAGCGTTTTTATTGATTAATATTTCAAAGCTTGAAAAGTATAGAAAGGCAAACACTTCAAAGTACTCTTACTTATGTAATAATAATTTAGTCTAAGTGGGCTAAAATGATGAGGATGACAACATGATATCTCGCTTCCGCAACAGATCCGTTTCCCCTTCTCAAAAATGCGTATTGTATTGTGTGTGCATAATTTTGCATTTTCCGTATGACCCAGTCGTTCTCTGTCTGTGTGTCTGTCTGTCTGTCTGTCTGTCTGCCTGTCTGTTTGTCTGTTTGTCTGTCTGCCTGTCTGTTTGTCTGTCTGTCTCTCTCTCTATATCTCTGTCTCTCTGTCTCTCTCTCTCTCTTCTCTTCTCTCCCTCCCTCTTTCTCACTCTCTCTTTCTCTCCCTCTGTCTGTCTCTGACTCTCTCTCCCTCTTTTTTTATCTCTCTCTCTCTCTCTCTCTCTCT
>NW_004797795.1:95692-99560 GCF_000002075.1 Aplysia californica
GGGGGGTTGGGGGTGGACATACATGACCGGCAAACATTCTGCCTGAAATGGTATGTCCTCTAATGTATGACGTAGGATAATATACTGACTCATCGAATAGAAAGACAAAGAACAAAGTGGGGGAAAAAACCTTCAAGTGCGAGTGACATCCCGCTGGGAAGATCACAAGAACGCCAAGGCAATTAGACAAATGGCGCCCTTGGAATGACTTGGTTTTAATTCTCTATCTGACCAATACTTTTCAGACCATTGGATTCAAGGATTCTCTGCCTTATAGCTACAAGATGTTGGCACCTTATTCGTAGAGCGTCAAACTGAAAAATATAGGTCAGAGTGTCTTGAGCCTTTGACAAATAAATTTCTAATACGTTTTGAGAGCGATTTGTTATGCGCTATGTATATCAGTTGAATGAACTCCCCTGTAGTCTTTCACCAGGCTCCAGTATAATTTACGAGTCAAAAAATAAAGAGGGGGGCTGATGAAAAAAACCCACATGTAATACGTATATTATATTATAGTACAAAGGAAATCAACTGGGCAAAGAAACATAAAAGAAATCACCCACCTCCAGAACTTTATATTTACTTTGGTCTTTTGTCTCTGCCTTCTTTTCTCTTTTCGTCTAACGGACTTCTTGTAAATGGTTTTCACAAATACTGATAAAGTTTAGAGTATTTAGGAGGCAGGTTAATTCGACCTGACATATCAGGGCCAATCTGGGTGGAGTGTAATACAACATTCGAGCTGCAAGTACAGAAATATTTTACAGACTCAACAGACTGACTTTGGAACATGAGAATCGAACCCATGCCTTTAGCATACAATAGCGAAGAGGTATACATTTTCACCACAGACGCCTTCACCCCTCGTCTGTATCCAAAGCAAGGAAACACGTAACATGCTTTGAGAATGAGCTTTCGTTTGTTTTCTGGGGCATTTATTCCGTCAGACAAACGCGTTTCAGTATAATAAGGGTTTGCAGGCTTTCCTTCACGCCAACCCGCGGTGAACGGGATATAATATCCCAACAGAAAGACATAGATACTCAACAGAAACCTTACCTGTTCGGAACTGAGCTCACGCCTTTTGTGGGCACGTCGAAAAGCCAACCATCATGCCAAAGACACCGGCAAGGCAAACGAAAACCAAACAAACAGAACAAACAAGTTAAACACATTGCTACCAAAACCTAATTCTTCTATTTTTTTCCTCCTTGACCAGTGGCCAACGACATGCAGGATCTGTCAGACCAGGTGGGCATGACCCAAGAGAACGTGGATCGGCTGCATAAAGCCTTCGAGGCAGCTGTGGAGGGCGACGAGAGACCTCTGCTGGACATGGGCATGTCGGAAAGATCATGGCACGAGGTGAGTTTTAACTTGAACCATTGGCAATTCATTCATTATAGCGTCACATAGACTTGAATTATAATAAATCAATACCCCAGACTGGGCATTGTTATGCCCGCCGCTCTTTGCTGTCTACAAAACCATCTCTGCGCTGGTGAGCGCCATGTGCGCGCAAGTGAAAGGTAAATCACCAATCTCGCTGCAGTCAGATGTGTGCACTTGCCTCTTGCACTTCTTTTGGTTGAAAACAGAATCGAATGATGTATTCCATAGTGAACCGGACTTACGTCAGACTACGCAAGTCTATGTCGAGGTACCACCAGCAATCTAGGCGTAGGTGTTTTTAATATTTTGACGCTTTATGCTCCTGACTTTCAATTCGTCTTTGGATTTTGTGTGTATGATTACGACAAGCCTATGTCTGTAAATTTTAACCGGGAATTTACGCCCGCGCTGTTTTGTTTTTTGTTTAGATTTATTTGCTTGTTACTTGACTTATGTTTATTTCTATGATTTGTATATAGATTGTTGTACTGATTTATTTATTGATTGAACGGGAAGTGTGGTGTTTCTTCTACTTTCTTGTCGTTTCTAAGACTGTTGTTTATTGCCTTGCGTATTTCTATCTGATAGGATGAAAAGGGGGGGGGGGGGGGGAAAGAGGGAAAGGGGGGGGATGCAATTTTGATAAGGTCGAAATGGGCTTTTTTTATTTCATAAGTTTTGCTAGAAATGTCACACTGTTGAAAACCTGGACAATGGGGATACACGATATACTAAAGAAACCCTCGCTCATGTCCATACATAATGAACAGGGACACCAAAATGTTTCACTTCTTGCTTCTGTTTGTTATCTGTGTCCGTCCCCAGTGGGTCTACTGAGGCTGGGGTGATGTCCACTTTTAGGAGATGTCTCTGACGCTGGTTATCTTTGTTTCTCTCCAGGTTCAGTACGTGCTACAACAGTTGCTGGACAGCGGGTTCAAGCTCTAGGAGTTCGCCCGACGGTTGGAGGTCTAAGGCACAAAACAGCTTTCTGACTTCTAGAATTCCAAAAACAACAATATTGTTCCAATAAAAGAAAGCATGTGAATGAAACAGAAATGGATTTGTTTACATCTTTACCGTAGACTAGTAAATACCCAAGTTAAAGTTTTACATTTGAAAGATAGTTCCTTTCTTGTGAGAGGACATATTTCATCAGAATTGTATTTCCTTAATCGGATGTTCTACTAAAAACCGGATAAAAATCAATACATTTCTTTTTGGGGGTGAATGCGTGTGCTTACGTTGATATGTACTCTTTGAAACAACCCATTATTATATCATCATTCCATTTGTCCATGCACTTTGCGAGTTACGTTCATAATATTTAATCTCTAATCTCCAGTAGTCCATGCTGTCGTTTCTACAAGATGCTGTTTGTTTACCGGAGAGAGGCCTATCCATAGAGATTTTTTTTTAATCGATTCAGAAGCAGATTTTAGAAATATTTAAGTCTATTCAGAGTTGTGTAGTAAGTGGAACCGCGGTTAAACAAATCTCCCGTATAGCTAATAGTTACAATAGAGAACGCGCTTTTTCTTGTCGATAGGCTTACTGTTCCTCTTTTACTTTACCTTATTTATTCCCTCTTACGTAATGAGCAAATGTAGACTAAAAACGCTCCGGATAGATCTGAATGGCTCAATGTTTTCATTCTATTGAAGACTAGTCGTAGATATTCCATATCTGCAGAATTATTTGATTGTTACAACGCGAGTACTGGTATGACTATATGCCAACATTACATACACCTTAGTCAAGGACACACCCAGCTGTGTAGTGGAAATATCTATTCTTAAACAAAACTGAAAGTA
This sequence comes from Aplysia californica, assembly GCF_000002075.1. Lineage (NCBI taxonomy): Eukaryota > Metazoa > Mollusca > Gastropoda > Aplysiida > Aplysiidae > Aplysia > Aplysia californica. Next base: position 98,902 of record NW_004797795.1, read on the forward strand.
GGTGGTATTTCCCAGCCATCCGACCACGAATGTTCACTGGTATCAGCATGATATTATTATACGATATATAGCACTGCAATACCAGCAAGGGAATTAATTGAGAATATTCATCCACGCCACTAGTGTGTTAGCAATATGACTTGTCAAGCAAAAGGAGCGATTCGGGCCCAATGCAGCACACTTATACCTGCGACATTGGGACAGAGAAGGCACTGGTATATAACTAGCAGTATGGGAGATGTTTTACTGTTAAAATGTTCATTCTTTAGAAACAATTGTGCATCGGAACGAGGGGGGAAAACGCTTTTGAGAACATCCTGCAATATCTGGAAGTAGCAGCCAGGGTCGCCTTCAGAAGTGTAATTGTCTATAAGAATTAGCCACACGTCTTAAATTACTTCAAGTACTTGGATCGTGTAAATAGGCACGGTGTGTGATCAGTTTTCTTTTTGTAATGCAGTCAATGCCAGTGCAAACTGAAATGATATATAAGAATATTAATTCAGTCGCTCAAATTCTAAATTACCAATATTAAATTAAACTGTACTTAAAGTGGCTGTTTCTTCGTACAGCGCGGCAATAAAGCTTTCTAGCGTACACAATTCGTTTCAAATTTATCAAATAACACACACACACACACACACACACACACACACTAA
>NW_004797795.1:100834-103933 GCF_000002075.1 Aplysia californica
ACACACACACACACACACACACACACACACACACACACACGCACACACTTTCGAACTTACCTACGTAGAAAGAAACTCCTTCGACCGATATTCCTTCCTCTTACCTGCCACTTTCTGTCTTCTTTCTCTCAGTTACTTCTTTCTTTATCTTCCAGTCTTTAAAAAATTCCTCTGTCACTTCAACTTTCCTTACTATAGAATTCGAATATTTATGGTGTAAGGTAACGGTCTTGACATTTGATTTCTTCCACAACTAACAACACACAGGCCCTCTGAAATCTGAGAAGAATAGTGAAGTCCTACTTCTCCGTATAACACAAGAAAAGACCATGCTTGTGTTTCGTGACAGATATATATCTCCTTTAACTACATCTTAAGAGTCGAGTTTTATAAACAAATTCTAAAAACACACGTGGACATGTACAATATTTTCCCAATGTATATTCTGTTAACTGCATCTACAAGCGACTTTTTAGGACAAAGTTTTAAGACGTTCAAGGACTTGTCCCATATGTTGTAGCTTACAGAACTTTCACTGTGGATGTGATGTTATGTATTAAGGCTATGCCCTCTGCATGGAATAGGAAGTATATCATTACGCACGACAGCGTTTGTCTCAACAGATGTTTTATTACGAAATAACAGAGTTCACTGATCCACTCTTCTTACAAATACTACCTTTGAAGTGGGATAGACACTTGTCTGAGTATTCGGGTCTGCTTAATCGAGCTAGGGAAGACAATTTGACAGCCCTATGCAAGCATGTCAGAAACAGTTCAGTGAAAACAAAAACAAAAACTTCGATATCGGCGATTTTGTTTTCATTATTATAATTCATCACCTCTCTCTTTGGCCAATTTCGCTGTCCTCTCTGTTGTCATTTCAGTACTATTGCCTCGTAAAATCATACAACAAATACGAAAAATGTTTTCGTGTTCCTTATTTATCATTAACAACTTGAGGATTAACACTGACAATGTAATGAGGGTAAATCAAGTCCAACTTCCCATCTGCAGAATAGTTGCCAGTTATTTCCCCAGAGTACGCACCTTTAAAAAATTTATTGATTTCAGTTTTGCAGGGACCAGACAAAAATAAACTCTCTTGTTCAGCAAAAGTTTCACCGGATGCAACTGAGAAGGCAGTAATACTTTAAAATAATAATACTAAGACCAGTGCATAATTCCTGTTATTACATTACATACTCTGCCAAACTGGACAAGTGTCTATCCTCCTTTATCAAACCCCGCTGTCTCCGATCCAGACACCGATGCCCAAACCCAAAAGGAAACAAGTAACAAAGGATATGTTTTCCTTCAGGTAGCAATAAAAAGAAACATTCATTTCATCATTCCTTTTTCATTTACACTAACTCGAGCATTCGTTGAAAACCTCGTGTTTTCTATATCCTGCCAAAAAGACGTGAGCTCATATTGCAAATTATCTGTTTCTATACTAGTACTTTTTTAATGAGCAAGATATCCCACGTTCTTCTGTTCAAACGCAAGTCTGTAGGATTGCAAATGGTTGGTGTTGACCTTCCTAAGTTCAGAACTAGGGATATAAAAAGACTTTTGTATCATTGCCCGGGTTTTTTTTTTTTGGCCCTTTTTTATACGTAATGTTCTGTAAAGTAGGCTAATACATCGATTTAATATCACGCTCAGGCCGTTGAACCTCTGTTGTGCAGATGTACATCTGAAAGTTCGACAAATTACTCAAACAATCTTCAAAGAAAATTATAATTCCAAAATCACGAGACATCCAACCTTTTGAAGACATCATTCTCATTTTCTATTTCTTCGTCATTTCTGATCGATTAAGAGTAGGGTCTTTAAAGGTTCAGTTTAATGTCCTAAAGGTGAAAACCTTGAGATCAAACTCTTATTCTTTTATTCTCAGATTTCTCGGATCACGTCCAGAAATAGGCTGCTGGGCAATTTCCTTCCTCTACGTTGGTAGAACTAGTCTTGTCCCAGCAAAACTAGTGTATAGCAACAGGATGAAAAGATGATTTGCAGACATGAAAAGATGGTGTAGAAACCCAGTTCACGTCTTTTTGCCACGATAAGACCAATAAATGTCGTCGCTTAATATTACGTTTGTCTTGTGAGCAGGCCATGTTAGACTGTATTGTTATGCTCATTCAAACTGCAACTTTCTGCAATTGTTAGGAATTTAAACCTGGACTTTGAAACCCAAAATGACCAATAAATTATCCTAGTTTTACAAGTATGTGTCTGTTCTTCATTCGTTGAAATGTTTCAAATTTGGGATTACCTGGTCTTCACCTTTAAAGAATGACTCAAGTTTAACGGGCTTGTATCAGTGTTGGAACACAACCTGCAGGTACAAGTGGCAACAATTAGAGTGAAAGATTTTGAGATCTCACGTGAGCCAAGAATGAGAGCACATCGGCTTGGGTTTTGGGCTTGGGTTTTGGGCGTGGGTTTTGGGCGTGGGTGTGTGTGTGTGTGTATGTGTGAGTGTGTGTGTGTGTGTTTGTGTGTGTGTGTGTCTGTGTCTGTGTGTGTCTGTGTGTGTGAGTGTGTGTAGTGCGTGTGTGGGTGTGCGTGTGTGGGTGTCTGTGTGTGTGTGTGTGTGTGTGCGTGTGTGAGTGTGTGTGTGTGTGTGTGTGTGTGTGTGTATGTGTGTGTGTCTGTGTGTGTGTGTGGAAGGCGGGGAGGGGAGGTGCACGGCACAGAAAAATAGACAGTAAAGCCATAGAGGTTTGTTTACAGGTGATATTTTTTTAAAGACGATAGACTTATAGTTACTGCTTCTTCAAGAAACCTGGTGATTTCCTATTGAATGAAAGCATGGTTGTTGTTTTGTTTTTTCCCTGGGGGGGGGGTTGTTTTTTGTTTGTTTTTTATTTTGTTTTGTTTTTGCTTTGCTTCTTTTTGTTTAGTTTGTTTATTTTTTAATTAGAAGGCAGTAATGCTTGCAAAACTCGAGTCGCGGAATTAAAGATAAATCTCATATCTTCAACAATGTATAATAAGATTAAGATTTAAGTTATAAACAAGAAATATAAAAAGAAACTGGTTTTTGTCTAATCGTGTTTTCTTCCTCCCAACCCTTCTTCTCCCTTGACCT
>NW_004797795.1:106779-113064 GCF_000002075.1 Aplysia californica
AGAGGAGGAGGAGGAGGAGGAGGAGGAGGAGGAGGAGGAGGAGAAGGGGCGAGTTATGCCAGGTCCTGTAGAGTTATACGTACATGTTTTCACACGTTTCACCTACTCCGGGGGACAGAATACTAGCTCCTGCAAAGGTCAACACGAAAGCTATGAAATCAATAGCAACGTACGCCTGCTCCATTGTGTCCGAAAACAGCGTGTGACTGAAAAGACACCAGAATAACCATCGAGATGATGATACCAATGAGTACATGTCACGACGCGGTAGAATCAGGCACTCGTTAATTTTTGAACATGTGGAGTTATTGGTATCATTTTAAAGCTTGTTCTTTTGTCTTGCATTCGGTGAAAACAGTATTCATCTATCATGAATAGAAGTCTAGACATTTGCGATAGAAAGAAGTAGGGGGTCGCCTGGTTTCAGGGGTAAAATTATCTAGAAAATGACCGCCAAAGTGGAGCGACTTCCAAAGCTTGAGAGTCCTTTAGAGACTTACATTTTATATTTTGTACCTTAAATCGACATTTTCACGAAAATCCCCACAGAAATGCTTTTTAAATGAGCCAAAAAACAAAAAATCGATAAAAATTGCCAAACGGACAGAAAATGCAAATTTCTTCGATTTCATTATTTTGACGAATGCATGGTTTCGCCACGATGCTTCACTTTTTATTTTCTACAGGGCCACTGTGTCAACCCTGGATTCGGAACGACATATGGATACATAGAATGGAGTGGGGAAAGAGGGGGGAAGAGGGGGGGGGGGATGGGGAGGGAGTTGACATGGGATGGCATTGACGTCATTGTCGTATTTAAAGAATAGGGGTTTAAGTAGACCATTACCCATTTTTCCAAGTAAGAACAACTGTTTTGTAATGAGAATTTCTGAAAGTGAGAGAGATTCAAAACGGTTAAAATTGCAATTTTGAAAACTGACTTTGTTGTACGTATATAATTAGCTGGCATGATTATGTCATTATGATCCTCAAAACCAGTTCAAGAAGATTAATTTTACAACTTGTATGTATTTGCACATACGAGGGGGGTTCAAGAAGTCTTTGGTCTAAATATGAAGGAATAAAGATAGAGCTTTGTAACTTGGCACATATACTTTTATTTCTTTACATAGTCACTACGCAGAGTAAAACATTTCTGCCACCTCTCATTGACCTTCAAAAGTCCTTGACAGAAAAATGACCCAGAATGAGCCCCTAAGCAGTCTTCAACACCTTCAATGACGTCCTTTGAGTGATTTTTTTTAGATTATGAAACAAAAAAGTATGAGGAGGCTAGGTCTGGTGAATAAGCTGGGTGTTGCAGGATTTCAAAGCCGCACTATTCTGCTGTCTGGACTGCTTGTTTGTGCCCTGTGCGCAGGGGCGATGTCATGCAGTAGGAGGACCCCATTACTTAGTTTTCTACACGTTTTTCTCTCCAATTCGGACCACAATTTTATCAGCAAACCCGAGTTGTAGTCTCCGGTGACTGGTTTGTTGTTGTTTTTTCATTTTCCAGGTAGTCAGTCATGATGATACCTTTACAATCTCAGAAACACGACAGCTTGACCTTTCCGCTTGACGGCATTACTTTTGCCTTCTTTGGTGAGGGAGAAGAAGGGTTTTTCCATTGCATGGAGAACATTTTTTTGTTCTGAATCAAAACGATAAATCCATGTTTCATCCACAGTCACGATGTTTTTAAAGAAATTTGTGTCAATAGACTCAATTCGAAGGAGCGTTTTGCAAGACTCAACCATCTGCTTCTTTTGCTCACATGTCAAAAGGCGGGGTACCCACCGTGAAGACACCTTATTGATGTTAAGATGGTCATGGGGAATCGTTTCAATTGACTCTACACTGATTCTCGTTTCACTTGAGCGCTGTTAAACAGCGATACATCGTTCTTGTAGAACCAGTTTCTTCACTATGGATACATTCTCTTCAGTTATCACAAAGGATGGACGCCCCTCACGATTTTCATCCCTCAGCGACATGAATCCAGATTTGAATTGTCTTTCCCAGTATGTCGCAGTATTATGACGAGGACATTCGTCATCATAGACTTGGAGCATTTCTTGAAAAATGTCCAAAGGGGATTTTCCTTGCTTGTGTAAGAACTTGATAACTGACCGATGTCCAACAGGCTCCATGGCACAGCTTTAGCAAAGAAAAACCAAACGTTTTTGTGCATGGTTTCATTAAACATGGTGACTAGTGCCTTATTGTTGTCAGATTTTCCCGAACATTTGCATGGTATTTTCCAGAGAAATCGTCTAAAGGCTGGCGAAATTTCATTACTCTGCCATGATTCCTTCACACCCAGATCAAAGATTTATTGAACCCCCCTCGAATAGTGTAAAATGGAAAGTTTGCGCGCGCATTCAACTCGATAGCAAGATTAATGTTTTGCCTTTCTATTTGCGCGCCAATGGTGCGCACCAGCTCAGCGAAGCTTTAAAGAGAGCGATGAGTAGCGGCTATGGCTATGACAGTGCCCTGTTTAGGATACATGTATTTTAATTCAAATTTATAAAGTGATCTGACAGTAACTGTTAGCTAAAAGACCAACCAGAGCAGGTTAAAAGACTTGAAAACCCCAAATTTAAATTGGTCGCGTTGAGTACACAAACAAGGCAATATCCCAGGTTAGTTTAGTGTGATACTAACTGACCTACTGGAGTGCTAGAGACATTAGGAATGCGTGTTCGTTTGAGTTGGGTGTGACTGCATGTAGAGCCCATCCCTCCAAAAAAATGGTGCATTTATGGTGAAGATGGAATGACACTCCCTTAGTTATCCAGAAGTTCTGTGTTCGATCCCCGCTGGAATCCGGTACGAATTGTGTTAAATGGGTGCTAAATTCGGTCCGACACAAGTCATTCCAGTCGCTGAAAAGTTTGTCGGAGAAAAATGGGCTTTTTGTAACGTAAGTTTTGTGGAGAATGCCCTGACACTTCATAGTCAGCTCCAACAAGCTGCCCCTGACCTTATGAATTCTTATTCGGACACGTGTGGTGTTAAAAAAAGGTAGATTCTATGTCCACGAGCCCTTTTGGTATCACTTAGCAGAAGAACAGCCATCATAATATCTTTCTGCATGAAGACTTTAACGCCAGCTTTTAACTCGAAAAAACCCTTGAAGGCATAATTTTATCTGCTGAGCTAACGTATTTTGGTGAAAGAGAGCACATCCTCATATGATATAAGTACTATCTTATCTTATCTTATCTTATGATATATTATGATGCTGTATTATACTTTAGTAGGGTGTTGTACTCCTGATGCCCTAAGTTTCTAAATCTGATATGGTTGATCCATTTCACAATGACATAGCAATAGCCTTCCCCACACACCCCTCTTCCAGTTTTCTTTAAACAAGTGCAACCAGTCCATATCTCCCTCCTGTTATTGGTGGGCTGTTATTCCTGCAAAACGTTCCCATGGTAAACAGGCATTCATACCGCGTCTTATGAAATTGAAAAGGTTCTATCTGTACTGAAGAACCAGCAGTGGACAACACCTGAGATCAAACAGGGGAAAAACAAAGATGAAGAGGATTTCTTAGTGAACTTACTCAGTACCAACTGTACCGTGTAACACCAGGAACAGTGTTACCACTCGAAACAGCAAAAACAACAACTGCAATATGATCGCTATGGCTGTTGTGAAGTCGCAGTTACTGTTTTGGCCGGTTTTAGTTCCATCGTAAAACAGGATACAGTCACCTGTGTTGCTCTGTCGAACAAAACATTATTTTCCTTTATGACTAGATTTTACAAGCAATACTTATAACTTCCAAAGGGCACGCATCATCTCAGTCACTAATAACTAACTTTAATCTTTCTTTTTAAGAATATAAATAATGAAATTGTGCATACCAATAAATGCAGAGTGTTGGGAGTAAAGGAAATTACAATATGCTGGTGGTTTTTAAAAAGTCCATAACTGGCCATTTTATTAACCCTGCCTCTCCAAGTTACCCTTTGGAAAAGTAATGGGAATTTACCACGCAATGCAGACGATGACCATTGTACTGTTTTAAACTCTAAAGAAATGCTCTCAGCCCATTATAATGACATCATATAGCATCACAGAGATCGTAAAAAACGAGTGTCAATCATACTTTCAAAAAAAGACAAAATTGTTCCGAACGTTTCATAGCATTAGCATATTGGTTCTACAAAGGGGGAGGGGGGAGTCAATACGCCAACACAGACAGACAGACAGACAGACAGACAGACAGACAGACAGACAGACAGACAGACAGACAGACAGACAGACAGACAGATACTTTGATTAGAGATAGACTGGGAGAAGAAACTTTAAAGTAATAGGGGCGGGGGAGAGAGGGGTAGACAAGTATGGGATGAAGTTTCTGTTGTTTTCGTCAATAATTATTATCCTATTTGGATTTACCTTCTGCGTGATTTAAGGAAAAGAATTTTTGACAGCCAGTAAAATACCAAAGGTACCCTTTGCAAATTCCAACCTCGCCCCCCCCCCCTCCTCCCTACCCCATATCTCCACCCTCTCTTTTCCAAACCCAGAATAAAGAGAAAAATTATCCCTTTCCCCACCAGCTTGGTGTACTACACCCTCCTGACCACTTTGTAAAGACACAACTCCGAATGCGTTCAATCCACCCAGTTGTGCTTCTATGCAATCCTCAAATTTGGTGTATTTAAGTCTGTGATCCATTTAAAAAATATTCATATGCTGAATGTGTGGTGGCTCTCACCGGTTCAAAAATACGTATGGCGTTTCCAACCGGGTGTTGCCCACCCATACACTTTTGTGTAGGGAAATACTGGCTAGGTGGTTCACAACCATACACTTTCTATAGAAATCACCACTCGCGCCCTTAGGATGACAGGATTCTAACTCCATGACGCATAATTTTGAGAAAGGGGGATTTCAAAGATTCGCACTCTTCCAGTTCATGTTTTTACGTCTTATTTGTTAAGCGTCATATGGAAAAAAAATACAAGTCAGATTGTTCAGGGCATCTGTGCCAGTAGTGTGCAGTGTGTAACTCAATTCTCCATGAAATAAGAGAGTCTTCAAGATACAATTTTCAAACACGCAGTCTGGTATGACCTTTTGGTAGGTTTTATTCAACATTCAATACAGCACGGCGTACGATACGACCTACAACCAAAAACAGACAAGACAATAACCAAGCATCACGAGCAATGAAACATCTAACAGAGACAAGTTTGTAATTTATAGTACTCGTAAAAAAGTGAAGTGAGAATCATTTTATTTTAAGGGTACTCTCTGCCACCGGGTCAGTGTGACGTTCAGCACGAGGTCTCAAAAAACTGAACTTAGCGAATTTCAAGTGTGTGTATTCTTCTGGCACACACGTAGACAGATTTTTCGATATGCCTTTGTATTTGTATGTTGATGTCAATGACACTCCATATTGTATTTAAATCATTTTGTTTTGGTGCACTCTTGATGTCTTTTAAATGTTAATAGAAACTGTGGACATTTTGAATTATTTTTGGGGGGGGAAATATTGTAGGTGTTTTACGCACCTATCCACACAATTTAGATCATTAAAAGAGGCGGGTTTCGACATTGCCTGTCAGGGCCAACAAAGGCTCAGAAGAATACAATATCCACCCAGACAGACCGAGATACTCGATAAAAATTCAGCCCACACGGAAATCGGACTGCTTGCGACGGTGAAGCGCCTAACCGATACATACCACAAAGGCAGGTACATATTGGACAGTAAGTGAGAACTACGCAACTACGCCTCCCTTAGCTCATCAAAAACGTTATAATATTGTTAGCTTTGTTGGGTTAATGGGAGGGGGGAGGGGTATTGTGTGCATGTGTGTATGGGGCTTGCACCAACACTGAGAGTTACCACAGACCTACATTATCTTTGCTGTCAGCGGGTATTGGCAGAAGTCGCTGTTTCACCATGGCAAATTGTTGGACAAACACATGCAAAAATAAAGTAAGTGAACCTTTGATTGGCTAATGCCGATTGAAATGAAAAAACTGAAAAAGATGAGGGCTCCGTAAGCCGCCAATCTCGTTTTCATGACAAACTGGGGATTTCTTAGGTCAATCATGGCTGTCTCGAACTCTGTTATGTCAGATCTAACCGTCAATCTTTGTGACTCTGCCGGGAGGGGGAAGAAAAATTATTCAAATGAATAATTAGTACATGTATTCTTTTCTAATGTCGATTTCTACTTTCATCATCCTATAGAATCATTGACAATATCAGAAGAAGAAGAAGTAGGAGGAGGAGGAGGAGGAGGA
>NW_004797795.1:114461-117015 GCF_000002075.1 Aplysia californica
GTATGTCTGTGTGTACTTGTGTCTGTACAGTGTGTATGTGTGTGCATGTTTGAAAATGTGCGCATGGATCGGGTTTGTATTAGCGTAGCCGAGTTCAAAAGTGGACGCGTAATCCTGTGGGGTAATACAAGTAGTATGCACTGTATAGTATTAACGGTTCTAATTTATTTGCTGGGGGGGGGGCAAACTAAGTTTTGTCTGTGCTGTACAGGTTTTAGTGTCATTGTTTTGCTTTTTTTCTGATTTTATTTTACTTACTTTTACTTTTTCATCCTCTATTGCCGTTAAGCGTCGAGGGGGGTGCAGTTTTCTTTGGTAGGCCAGCTCCGCAGCTCTTTCAGTTGTGATTTATTATAATTTTAACTGCACTGCGCGCAATAGCATTGACTTTTTGCTTCGGATCTAATAAATAAGAAACAGCAAATAACTTGAATAACTTGAAAGCTATGCGTCCCGTTCTTTCCTCTTGAGTGGAAAGGGGGGGGGGGGTCTCGAGGTCTACAGGTTAAGGTGTTTGCCTCTCATTCAACAGGTCTTGGGTTCGAATCCGGACAGCGACGGAAATTTTCTTATCTATAATGTTCTCCTTTCATATCCTTTCCTGCTCTCTAACAATGTTCTGTTGTCTGCTTTCGTCTCCACTTTCTGCCACCACACTCTCACCTCCTTTGCCCCCTCCTCTGGACTCCTGACTTTTTCTGCAGCCTTTTTACTGCTACTATTTGGTTCCTTCTTATTGCTGTCTTTCCGTCACACCCCTGATCTTGAGGCAGGAAAGATCTACACCTAGCCTTCTTAGACAAAGGTGAAAAATCTCGGAGGTCCTGTGTGCAAGTTGCGCTCGGTAAAGATACGCTGGTGATCCAAAATCGATAGAGTAGGCTTCGGCCGCCACCCGTGCAAAATTCAAAATTTCCTACACACTGGAAATGTTTAATGGGTCCTGCGCGCTCAGATGACCTTATGCTGTTGCGAGCGCGAGTAATATTACCAAATATTTTTTAATATATTTTCAACAACAAAATTCCTCCAGCCTTTATGCGCGAACTGTCTCTGTTTCGCTCAGCATTCATTCCCGCGGTGCAAGGCCGGGCGTACGCCATGAAAATTTCTACTGCTTAGCGGTGGAGAGTGACGAATGGGCGTAAATGGTCTCATTTGCACACTCCCAGCCGTGCAACGAGTGGAAATTATCTTTGTGTGGGTGGGGCCTGAAGGGACGAGCCGATAACTCAGTTGGTATCGTGCAGGACTACACTGCGGATAACCCAAGTTCGAACCTATGACGTGTTTTACAAGTCTTAAACAAGTTTTCAAGGCTCTCCGCCTACATAGCTCGGTGTTGTCTGAGATGGACATTACCTTCAGAGGTACCGTATACCTGTGCCTCCTAAAAGACTATAATATGCTAATTTTACGAGAATGTTAAACCTAGTTGAATTCTTTTTTTTTAATTCTTTTTTTTTAGTAAATGTCTTATGGCCCTCGCAACTGCATTAGGTCACATTATGAGCGCACGGAACACATAAAACGTTTTCAGTTGGTAGGAAATTTTGAATTTTGCCTGGGTGGCGGCCGAAGCCTATTCTTATCGATTTTGGACCACCAAGAGATCTTTAATGTACCCAACTTGCACACAGGAACTCCGAGATTTTTCGCCCTTATCCGAGAAAGCTAGGTGTAGATCTTTCTTTCAGAAGATCAGAGGTGTGGCGGAAAGACAGCAGTAAGAAGGAGCCAAGGAGTAGCAGTAGAAAGGCTGCAAAAAGTCAGGGGCGCAAAGGAGGGGGCAAAGGAGGTGAGAGGGGTGGGGGTAGAAAGCGGAGACGAAAGCATACGACAGAACATTGCTGGAGAAAAGGAAAGGAGCTGAAAGGAGACAATTTTAGTGAGGAAAAATTTCCGTCGTTATCCGGCTTCGAACCCGAGACCTATTGAAAAAGAGGCTAACACTTTAACCTATCTGCTACGAGAGCCCCATTTTGAATTTGTGACGTGTTTCACAAGTTAGGGTCTTAGTGACTCTTAGTCTTACACAAGTTTTCAAGGCTCTCCGCCAACATAGCTTGGTGTTGTCTGAGATGGACGTTACCTTCGGGGGTACAGTATATCTCTTAAATGACTACATTGATTTCACAAGTGCATTAACCTTTTGAAGCCGTAGCTGGCACATAATAATAATATTATACGTCAGATCATCAGCTTACCAAAGAAAGTGTTGACGCACATCTCGAACCATCATAATACATAAATCAGAAACATGAATTGCATAGTTCATAGTGTGAATGCTTTTTTTTTTTTCTAAGTTTCAGATAAAGAAAATCAAAACATCGAGCACCCAATGAGTTTTTAAAAGCCAGCACAATACACAGGCGGAAGAAACGAACAATGGAGAGGCTCGCAATCCTTATTTTACATGTCTTCCGCCGCTTTCTTCTGAGGGAGGAGTAATTTTGTGTCAACATGTAGGGGCGAGCGTTTACTATCTACCATGGGCGACAAGAGACTACTGGGCTCAGTAATAAGATTAAATATGAATAATTCATTTCAGTTT
>NW_004797795.1:117540-120545 GCF_000002075.1 Aplysia californica
AATAATAATAATAATATAATAATAATAATTTATTATAATAATTACTAATAATAACAATGATATTCCAGTAGCAATAAGAAGTATCTTTCATTAGGCCATGAAATAGTTAATGATGAAAAAAGTGTCTGTACCAAAACTGAGCAAAAAAACTTCTTTTTTTTTAAGTACGGCCTATAGATCTAAGCTTGTTTGCTTAAAAATATTGATACTGCAGCAAAGTACATATATCCTATTATTATGCTTGGATTTGAAGATTTTAGCAAAGGATGGAAAGGCACAGGATGCTTTGACACTTTAAAACTACAATAGTTTGTATATTTCAGGGACGTGCCCATGTTCCTTGAGCACTAGAAAAAGAAATACTTTTACCAGCTTCACAGATAGCTTGTTGTTGCTTTTTTTTTTTTCTCAGATATATTATATATTTTTACATACAAATGGTTAAGAAAAACTTAAAAAGTAGAAATATGAAACAAACAGAATAAAAGGGTAAAATAACTTCCAGACACCTTCTGCTCAAGCACTACCCCTGAGATCTACAAAGAGAAACTAAAGAAAAATTTGAGGAAATACCTCATAATATGTGGTCCATGAATGTAATCAATCTTAACAGGATACAGGGAAATTTAAACTACAACAACTAAAAAATACTCAAATTAACTGAACTTCAGTTGATATGAAACTGAGTTCTGTTATCAAGCATCAATATTAAAGTTGACCTCCCATTCACAATATTTGCAACCTCATTTTGTGAAAATATTCCTAGTCCGTAAATAAACAAAGTTCACGTGTCTTGCCACATCTTTTGTAGGCAGAATATACAATATGGTGTTGCATGGAATATTCAAAAAACAATACTCCACTTTAGCATTATTTTTTATACATAACTAAAATATCCATGTCTTTCAAACTCAAAAACAGTACAACAGTCAATGTATACTCTTTTTTTAATAGAAAACTAGGCCTATATTTCAGCTGCTCCAACGCTTCTCTATCATCTTCTTTCACAAATCACAACAATCAGGAAATAAGAATAACTAGGAAACTATAAAAGAAATATAGATATTTCAGTAAGCTTTTTCCTTTTAAGGAAAGTTGCCTAAACATATATATATATATATATATGTATATATATATTTATGCATATGAAGAAACAGGAGCTGAAATCATAATTGACACCTTAAAAAAAAACATATAGAAACAAGATCAACGTACTTAACATGTGTTAGCTGGAATAGAAATCATTTATATGGAATGTATCGCAATTACATTATCAAAAGAAAGGGCACTATCTATATTCATAAGATATGAGTCAAAATGCTTCCATACAGACTTCAGCATGTTCCTTTTTCGTACAAGTTTGAGAGAAGCTATATGAAGATTGTCTCGGTTATAATTATAAATATCATGTAAACAATTAAACGTTACAGATTAAAGGAGATTCTTTATGTTATCAACCCAAGTGACAAACGTCCATTAGCTGTAAAAAGAATATCGAAAGAAAACTATTTCTAGAGTAACCTAGGTCCCATGATAATTAGAAAGTATGGTTATTATTTGTTTGTGTTTTCTCTAAAGCTACCCACTACATGAGTCCAAACATAAGTAAGCCATGATCACATATCAACTTAAAAAAACCAATAGTAAAAAAAGTGATAATTAATCCTCCCTGTTTATGTTCTTATGCTCAACAAAATACTCAGTCTCACCATTCCACATAATGCACAACACAGTGCAATAGCAAAGGAACAAATAAAAAATGCTGCTACATCAGTTATAAATGTAGTAACAGTCCCTAGATCTATACCAAGAAAGATTTTGTTCTCTTTCAAAGAGAAGATAAATAATTTTCCACTTTGTCATTGAACCATCAAGGATCTCTTTAACAGTTCCCATGGGTCTTAAAATGAAAGCGTTCCTTGTAAGCTGTCATGACCAGGCCAATCTTTAATAGTAACAAGTTTAACTACTCTCTTTTTCTTCAAGCGAGCACAATGCCTACTACTGAAGCACAAAATTTCCATGTTGCTAAAAATAGGCATTCTATAAACTTGAAAAGCAAGACAAGAATTCTCAAAACTTTCTGATTCACGAGTTCAAGATAATACTAAAATGGCTGCTGCCTGGCGATGGAGTGAAAAATGATGGTAAAGGATTTCTGGCCGGATCAACTCAATTCAGATCATTTATGAGGCGGGTTGCATTGGTCCTGCCAGTCAGGGCTATTATCCTAGTGGTAGAGGATGCTTCGTCCCAACAGAATGACAGAAATACTCATTGTCAAAATCGAACGCGTGTCTTTTGCATGTGAGGCGAAGAGCATCCCCATTACACCACAGGCACCACAGTGGAATTAACAGGAACAGTAAAAAAAAAAAAAAAAAAGAAAGAAAAACTATAAATCTGAAAGCATCGGCTCCTTCACTGCACATAATGACTGGATCATATATCTCAGATCATTTTAAACAATAAGAGACGACAATTATTCAAAGCTGCAGGCTATGGTAACTTTCATCCAGCACAATCACTGATTATTTTTTTCTAAATGACGGAATCAAAACTGCCACTATACACTGCTCACACGAAAAGATAAAGGAAATCCACAGCAGACCCTTCCACAAAAAGTGAATGGAACTAAACCAGTATTAAACGCACATCGACAATAGTTTTTTTCAAAACTAAAGAATATGACACAAAGATCATTTCACCCCATTACATTAAAAGTAACAACAGTATTATTTACTGTTTCTTCATATCAAAAGGTTCAAAAGATGAAAATAGCGTCACTTTGTCTATCAGGATTTAATGGAACTTGCATGTAACATTTCCCTTAAGCATTCAATGTTCTCGAAAAAATAAAGAGCCATAATAGTGAACTTTGCCAAAGTGTATCATTTTTCCTTTGTATCGATACTCAGTAAAACAAAACGTACCAGTATTTAAGAATAAAGAACATTACCTAAGAGGTACCTCCACTTCCCCCTTTACCTTGAACTTCCACCCTT
>NW_004797795.1:120932-138969 GCF_000002075.1 Aplysia californica
TCTCTCTCTCTCTCTCCCTCCCTCCTCCCTCCCTCCCTCCCTCCTTCAAAATGAACAATGTTCTATTCAAAATTTTCTTTCAAATATAAAAACGTATCCAAACTGTCTAAAGTCTGTTTTATAATCATAAATACTTTTTTTTTTCTTTTTATATGGAATCAAAATGAAAACATACAATTTTTATAGTCCAGTGCAGTCAAACACAGACAAAAAACATCAATGTGGCTCATGAAGCTAACGATAATCTCACAACTTATTCTATATTCTTTAATTATTTCAGTATTTTGTACACAGTATTAGAACAAAATCAAATCAATTCACATTCATTGAAATACTCAAGCAAAACCGCAAAAGAATAATCATATGTCATAATTCATTCACACTAATTATTCAGAAGTTCTTTATGGTGTGTCTCAAGAACAGATGTTCACCTTCTGTGGCAATCTAAGTGCTAAATACATTATACAACTGGAGCAGAAAGAGTTATCTGAATAAAACATTCAATAACAATGAATAACTTTTGAGAAACAGAAATATTGTAATGGAGTGTAACAAATGATGGCGTTAAGATATACAAGTCAGAGCATGACTATAAAATGGAGCAAAAAAAAGTTCTACTAACAGTATCATTAAGGCTAAGGCACAAGATTTTGATCAGTATTTGGGCATGTCATCTGGGTTGTTGGGTGGTGTCTCCATGGGGGGTCCCGTGGTGTCTGCCGGCCCCCCGGAGGCTCCAGTTGTCGCTGCAGCTCCTCCACCCAGAAATGGGATTTTCCCTGCACGCCACAAGGAGATGAATCCGACCACAAAGATGAACAGCCATCCAAATGTGCTGATCCATGCTCCAGCCTGATAAAGGAAATGGCAAACAAATTATAAACTGAATCACTGTTATGGTCTCCCAATAAAAACCCCTCTAACTGTTTTCCAAGATTGGTTTTAACACAATTTATCAAATAAAAACAACTTCAGTATCCACAATCTTGTTCAAGTAGGAATAAATTTTGTTAAGAATGGGATTGTTGTTTTTGTTTATGTAGAGGTTTTATGGCGCTCGCAACTGCATAACGCCATATGAGCGTCAAGGGGTGGATGTCAACAGAGAAGTCCTTACAGGAAATCACACTTACTCTGCTCACCCCTCTAGCTTCAACAGCACAAAGTCTGCTTCGACTATAAAGGCACCCCGGAATTAGCGGGTCACAAGAGTGTGACAAACATACAAAAGAAGTAGAGGAAAATGACGATAGTAAGGATTAGGAAAGAAAAATCAGCAGTTCCCTGTTGTAGTTCAGGCACAGTTATGAGCATGACATTGTCGGATCAGCCCATTTTTTACAATTCTACTGTGCATTAGAACGAGAAATGTCCCCCCTTTGGGAATGGCCTAAAGACACTTCAGTCAGTGGCACTGCCCCGGGGGGTAAGAAATAAGATTTTTTGGGGGGGGGGGGGGGGGGGGGGGGTGATAGGGGGAAAAATATGCACATACATGAATATCCAAAGGACGATTCTCTTGCTAGGATCCAAGGTCCTAGTTTAACTTAACTCTTAATATACAGAAGGTTATTCCACCTTTGTATGCTGCCAAATTTTGTCATATAGGTTTTCAGTACCACAAACTTCCCTATAACTTCCCTTTCAATTAACCTATTTGCATAGAAGAAACATGAAACTGAGTAATAATAAATTATCATTACAATGAACATTAATAGGATTTTAGATAAGCTTGGTCTGCTAGGAATTTCTAGATTATAATAGTTTTGACTGTAGGCTTTTTGTAGTAAACAACAGAGAGATGCTGGGTGCCACCTGAACTGCTCACCGCATACTAGGAGTTAACTTGCTAACCAAGTTAAAGAATAGGGTGAAATGAACGCTATATATTTCAAATAACAATAATAATAATAATAATAATAATAATAATAATAATAATAATAATAATAAAGATGGTGATGATGATGATGATAATAATAATAAATTATAGGCCCCTGACAGGATTCGAACCCACGACCTTCCAGTTGCGACTCTGAGGGCCTAACCACTCGGCCACCCAACTGTTGATAATAGAAGTCAAAGGACTCATTGGTATATGCCCTTACCAGACTCTTCACCATTGTACAGATGTATTGAAAATCTTTAGTGTTCTCCCAAACTAGTCCACAGCCATTTTTCTACTGGTTTATAGTAGGAGGTTTCATTAAAAAATTCGAAAACCATTAATTAGACCAAGATACATGTCAGTACCTAGAGCTAAAAGAGCTGAGCTATATTTTTTGTTTTAAACAGCATGAGGATTGGATAAATGGTTCAAAAGTTAATCTAAGCAAGTTTTTTGTTGTGAATTAGCGCATTTTTCGGGGATAATTAATTTTTACTTATATAGACAAGAGGATGGCACCAAATTGTGCTAAATGAGGCACGAGAAAGACAACTTAGCAACAGTTTTCCTAAATTCAAAGAAAACATTGCCTGCAAAACATATGACAATTATAATTAGGCCGGCACTATTTCTCCGAACGTTCGGGAAAATAAAGCTGGGCACTATTTCTCCGAACACTCTGAAATCACACCCTTTCCCGCATATTTCGGATAATAAAAATAAAATATAGATCTCTAATTATATTATAGGCCTACCAAAGATTGTTCGTATACAATATGGTTCAATCGGTCCAAAAAATGTCCGTATTTATATAAAGAAATGCTACAGTTCCAAACAGTTTTTCGCTACAGATATGACGTGTGGCCTATGAAGGGTGCTGCTCTTAAACTTAATGTGTTGCGTTCACTCGTGAGCTGTCTAGATCTAGATCTATGGAGGGTTATTGATAACGACACATAGAGCTAGCATCTGCGTTTGTCGAGGCCGCGACCAATCAATCGTGGCTCGATTTTTTGGTCCCCGAAAGAGTCAACAAAAAAAAAAGAAAATGAACCTCTTTACTTTTGAAAGAAAGTTCACTTAGCTTCACTTCGTCTCTTTCTCACTTGTTGTCACCACGTTGATTTGTTGAATACGTCACAGATACATACGATTTGTATTGCTGTTCCTCTTTTATTTTTCGTTTATTTTTCCCTCTTTGTGGTGTTATATTTTGTTGGTGTGTATTTTTTTTTCTTGATGTGTTGTTTTTCTATTAATTTTTTTGGGGGGGGAAAATGGGGGGGGGGGGTTTGTATAGTGTAACGTCATTTAATTTGATGTTTCTACAAAAGGTATTGTGTAACGTCATTTAATTTGATGTTCCTACCTTCATTAGATTCTAAATATATATATATACCTGTATATCTAGATTTAAATGTGCTATGTTAGAGCGTTCCACCAAAACCAGTTACATGTACAGACACTGGCAGGCCCCCTGTGTGTGATTCCATAATTTCCATGCAATATCCTGTACTTTTTTTTACAAATTACGCACATTTAGGGTTAAAACGGTCAATCTTCTTCGGACAGGTGGACACACGCCCTTATTTGTTAATTGTTGTGGTTGTTTCTGGGCTGTTCTAGTTTTGATTTCATTCTGTTGTGAAACCTTTCTTTTTCAAGTTTTTACACTCATCTAAAAATCTCTAGACTAGATCTCTAGCTCTTGAAAATTGAAATAGATCTAAACCCAAAAATTTGCTCCGTTTTTTTTTTTAATGGACGATAACCGTCCACTCAATAGAAAAGAGGGTCAGATCAAATAGGCAAACAATCACGACCAGAGCGGAAGCCGGAAACCGTTCGGAGAAATAAAGATCGGCACTATTTCTCCGAACGTTCGGAGAAATAGTCACTTCGTTATAATTATCTCCAGAAAGGTTATGTAATGGCCTACATGATAAACAAGGTGTTACCAAAGATAGTAGTACAAGACAAGATGGGCCACTTCTCTCTTTGAGCCAATTAAAAAAGTGTCCTCAAAATTTGGTGGCGCCCTCTTCACAAAAGCGCACTCTTTGCGAACAGAGTTATCCTACTTGAGTTTTAAAAAATCAAAGTGAAACTAGCAAGTTTTGGGATAAATTTCGGAAGAACGCTTTTTAAAAATGGTTACGCTGACAAAAAACCTCTTCCGGAGGAAAAGGAGATGGTTTTCTTCGTTTAATTTGACTTTAGAATGAAGGGCGAGAGGTCATTAAAATTTTTAAAAACCTTTAACTCCGCACTGAACGTACCCGAACTGCTGATGAACAGCAGTCGATCTGCGCACGCAAGGAGGTGCTATTCCTATTCTTCTTCTGGAAAAACGAAAGAGAGCTTCAAAACAGACTGCAGCGCCATCTGAAGCAAAGAGCATACTTCCTGCGGACACTTTTTAGGCTGAGTGGCCCATCTTGTCTTGTACTATCTTTGGTGTTACATAATATGTAAAGTCATGTGACCAAATATGGCCGCGAATATGGCCGCATTTGATTAAATCCACAACAGATTTGGACTTAAAAGAGACATAACATTAATCTTTTAAGTCAAAAGTGTACAAAAGTAGATAATTTCTTAATCAGCATGACTAGCCATCTAACGAACTGTAAAAAAAACAACGACAAATCAATTTTATTTTTTTAAATCATATTTTACCCCGAAAAAAAGAATGTAGTTGGGCACGGACAACACGAACACAGAAAACTGAAAATCTTGAATAGCTCGTGCAAATTGCCTTTCCCTGACTGATGTCTCTTCCATTTTTAATCCCCATTAGCCTTTAACCCGAATTATGGATGTGTCGAAGACATTTCTGTGTGCCCCTGTCAATATCAGTCGTAAGACGCAGTGTGCTATTATCAGCTACGATGCTCGAAAGGCAAAAAAGTGACTTGACATGAAATTTTTGTTGGGTTTTTTTTTATTTATTGAAATGTTGATGTCTTCTGCTTCATTTAAGATAAAAATAAACAACTATAATCTACTATAACTATTTTATTTTGGAGGTGTGTGTGGTTGGTTGTGAGCTTTGAGGGACGAGATAAAGGAATAATTGGCCCTTGCTAGTGTGTAGCTGTGAGATTATTTTTAGAACCATAACCCCATGGCCACCTTTGCTTTAACGTTCTTCATTCGTAACTATTTCTAGATTTTGACCCCTTTTCGATCATGAATGGTCTGAAATGTAAACAACTCTAATTGGTAAAACGGAGTAAAAGCGGTAATTTCTAGCCCATTCCAAGCTTGTTTACGTGAACAGCTGACTGTGTGGGCGTGCCCTGCTAGCTGTTATCGTCTGTTGATCTTTCAGTTCTACACTTGGATTGACTTTAAAATTTTGTTTTTATTGTGTTTTAGAGCTTTTATAAGATTAATTAACCTTCCTCTAAATCTCTCAAAACGGACTCCTTACTAAGAGCCAGCGAGGCGGTCTATATGTGCATATGTGTGTATGTACGTTGGTGTGTGTGTTTGTATGTGTGTGTGTGTGTGTGTGTGTGTGTGTGTGTGTGTGTGTGTGTGCATGAGTGTGCGTGTGTGTGCGTGTGTGTGTGTGTGTGTGCGGGTGGGTGGGTGGGTGGGTGCCCTCGTGTGTTTATGGTGCTATTGCAAACGTAAAATTTGGTAGCGTATACACGGCACCAGAGCCGACTCGCGGCATTCCGAGCGCGTGGTTTCGATAAAATGGGGGTAATTCAGATCTTTGTTTCTTTGCTCTTTTGCTATTAAACACCAAATGCTGAACACTTTGAAAAGTTCCGATTTTCTTCGTTACAATAGTGTAAGTTGTTTGTATATCCAAGTATCCAAGTATTTGGAGCCGGAGAATCGCTGTGGAAAGGGAAGCCCCTCGCAGTCGGAATGCGAAGTCAGCCAGTTCAAAACTGACATCCATGCATTCGATTGCTTTGCAGAGAGATTGATGATTAAATACATACCGCTTTTTCATTGACGGAGAACTATACAGCTTTGAGCGTGATTTCCTGCGGTTATTGTTTTTTACCTTTCGCGTTTGGATAGAAAACATTGAAAATAAGCGTTTTCAAATATCATTTTTAACACGAAATGTCTAAAATATCGGCTAAAAAGGTACCAATAGAAAGAAAAGTTCTTTTTCTATTAGAATAAAGTCTTCAGCTGGGAATTATTTTCATGAATCCTTCCGCGAAACTAACAGGAGCACTCAGTACACTCCAGTATTGAGCGGGCTCGCTCGCCGCGAGGGCTGGCGCGGTGCCAGCCGGGACAACGCCCGGTGTTTTTATTGAAATAACGACAGACCATCGTGTTTGAGGCAACAAAATACTGATTTGTAATGATCTCACAGTCTTGAAAAAAAAATAGGCTTCATTTCTTTGTTATGATGATTGTACTTTGTTAATGAAGAGATGTTTGGTGCACTTTGTACTCTTTTACTATCCTTCAAGCATGGGGTTGCAGCCAGTTAGCGACTTCAGCAATATTTGATTATTGTGTTAAATTGAATTAGCTGCCATTCTCTTAAACATTGAGAGGTTAAAGTATGGTACCAAAATTCTCAGGAGATATAGGCCTTTCATGTGAAACAGATGAATTTGACAAACAGCAACTTTGAAAATCTAGTATCTGGTACCTAGTATAATGCTAATAATATAGTAATATTTTGTTGCATTTGACGTGAGGTCCATTGTCGTGAAAATTCTGTTTTGTCCATAAGTTTTTTCTATGAGAATGAATAGTTTTCTACTTTTGCATGTTATTTTGTAGTGGCATAGCCAAGATTTAGCATAACTGCTAAATTTAAAGTCTCTATCTCAATTTTAAGACCCCAATTGCTATGGAAACTTGTTGCTCGACTTCGGAGGCCATTTTCTCCTTTTCATGTTTCCTCACCTCGCACAATTAAAAGTTCTGTATTTTCGTCAAATAGGGCCATATTTACTTCATTCTTGTTTTAAATTGTAGGGAAAAAGTGATAGTTTTTCAAAACAATGTTAACTCCGTTTTGAAATTTCTTTCATATTATATGACTGATATTGACTGGCATGGACACATTTGTTAATCCCCGATGTATTTGAATTATTTGTGCCTGACTAAAGTGATTTTGAATCTAATTCCATAAGAATGCCAACAGTCTTGAGCAAAAGTATACATTCTTTAGATCAGCAAAAAGTGATGCATCCAATGAGAGAGCATACAACCAAAGATCAGATGGATACAGAGGAAGAGAACCAGCGTCTGTGGTGTAGCGGCTAAGAGCTTCGCTGTCGGATGCAGGAGACCTAGTGTTGATTACCAAGAGGGGAGAAAATTGTTATCTAGTATCTCTGTCTTCTACTGTGATGTTGTATCTCTCGCAGCCCACGTTGGCCCTAACAGACAGGAAGGAGGTGTAAAAACACCTACATTTAATTAATTTTTAAAAAACACACGAAGAAGCGGGGCAGGAAAGGCAGAATAATAACAATTATAAAACTCAGAAGACCAAGATCTCAGAGGAGATGTTTTCAACTGCTGAAGCAGTGGGAGAAACATTAAACAAAACCTTTATATATACAACCATACATAACAATCAAGAGAAAGATGTTTGCTTCTCCCCTCAACACCATAAGTATAAAAGGTAAAAGAGGCTGCAAAAGGTAGACAGAGTACTTAATAAGTAAACTGCCTACGATACCATGCCAATTACCAATTACCAGACCAACAATATTCTCACAGTCAACAACAAGATTGCATTTTTTTCATTCCACAACTGAAGTTCAAAGTAACATGGACTTCTGAGCCACTGAACTTGGCAACAGCAACAACCATATTATCCTTCTTCTGAAGAGCTCAATACAAATTATTTCATTTTCCCTTGTTGCCAGGTGAACTTATCATTAAGATTTTTCAATTTCTTTTTAATTCTGCACTCAATGACTACTGCTTAATGCAGCGTGAAACCCCATATTTATAGAGGATTTTTAGAAGACACATTTGAAACTTATGCAGTTCCTTAGGGAAAATTATTGACTTTGTTTAGATACATCCTTTTGTACAAGTTTAGATGGAAATCCCTCATCACTGAAAAGGTTAACGTTTTAGGATTAAATCCTATTGTCCCAGTAACCTATTTTCTCTTCGGATAACATTTTTGGGAAACAAAGATCCAAAATTTTTATATGCAGTTGATATGATATGACGAAGTGTGTCAATCTTGATTGAGCTTCCATCTCCAACAAGTTCAACAAGGCCAAGCCAAGAGAGTACTGAGCTGTAAAGAATTTCCTGGCAATCAGACAGTTACATTACGCGAGTGCCCAATGACAGGGGAGATGACTTTTGCCATGACTAGATATGACCACAATATTTTAAGGAGTTATTTCCCTTCACCCGAAACGTGACACTTTCTCGCAAAATCGCATAATATGGGAGAAAGGGAGCTCTCGCTGTGCAGTTGCCGAGTGGGTGTCATGCGCCATAAATTATGTAGTGTAAACCACGTGCGGCAAGTTCGCTGGTCACACGCTGGTGTGTTGCTTGGCAAATTTAGTAATTTACATTAGTTTAATAAGGAACGTTTAACTCAAGGCAGTCGGCGGGTGCCTGATGGCGGTTTAAAGGGGCAAATAGTATGTTTGTTTCCTACACCAGCAAAACCTGGAGATAAGCAGGGTTGGCTGTTTCACAGCTGGTAGAATAACAGGGTGTGACTGTTCTCTACTCCTTTCGTAGGACTTTCTATTGTTATATTCACATGGCCAATATGTAGTTGATTAATTGTTTTTATACCCCCCCCTCGTCCGTCGGTACGGTATAAAGAATCTTGTTCATCAAGTGTTCGACCATATACGAAACCAGTCTTGA
Source organism: Aplysia californica (assembly GCF_000002075.1). Lineage (NCBI taxonomy): Eukaryota > Metazoa > Mollusca > Gastropoda > Aplysiida > Aplysiidae > Aplysia > Aplysia californica. Next base: position 129,667 of record NW_004797795.1, read on the forward strand.
CTGATTATATTGTTAAACGTATAGAATAAGTGGGTGTCCATCACAGTATCAAAACAGTAATATCAACAATTTACTCATTGCTTTGCAACTTACAAATCAACCAGCTGCACAAGCTTACATCCGAAAAGAGTCAGGATACAAGGGCAGGGGCAGACCATGCAAAACAAAGCTGGATGGGGTTAAACACAAGAGGGCCCCCAAAAGAATACCATATCAACAACAGAAGCCTCCCAACTAGCCCTTGAACTTGAAGGAAAATTGACCTCCTCTCAACATTGAGGGAAACAGGAGCAGGAAGACTGAAGTATTAAGCATAAGCTTTGCAACTCTAGTGGAGTTCTACCGGTGAGTTAATGAGTCCACTTACCTGAGCAGCCTTGGAAGCAGAGTACCAGGCCGTACCATCACATTTACTGGAACAGAAAAAGAAATAGAAAACGATACAGTACTTTTATTGATTCTGCAAGAAAAATAACAGCTCAAGGGTATTGCTTCATCTTTAGAAGCTCCAAATAAAGAAAACAGCAGAATTTTTTAGTCCGAGATTTCATTTCTTCGTATTCTGGGAGCTTTTTTTAGCCAAAGCATTTTATTTTTCTAATTCATGGAACTGGCTCCTTGTGGCTGATTTGTGTGCGTAAATATAAGGTGGGTGTGGTAAATGCAGATGAAGTTTTGTTCAAATTTCACAGTTTGGTTTGTTTGAGTATTTTTTGTTTTTTGTTTGTTCGTTTGGTTGGGGTTTTTTTGTTTGGTTTTTCTGTTGTTGTTGCTTACCCTATTACTATTAGCACTCAAGGAAATTGATGCTTGCCACGGAACAAGACATGTCATAGTCAACCAAATTTCTTCAAAAGTTGTTTATTTGTTTCAACTGTTTCTTAAGTACAGTAACTTATGAAAATCCTGTTTATTAAATGCTGAGATACATTTCAGAGAGAGATTACTTTCTATGCCATCTGCACCAGTTATCTAGTCAGTTATCCAATCACTTTCTATTTGATCTCAGAAACAGTAATTTAACTGGCAAACCTCATAAGAGACTTAAAAGTAATACATGTATCTAACGAAATGTACATGATTTACATGAATTAACATTACTTAGCTGACAAACAGATGGACTGAAAAAGTAAGAGGAGACTTTTATTATACTCACAAAGTGTCACACGTGTCATTGGTACCAGCAGACAAAATGCAAGCTCCGATGAAGGTCAAGAAGAAAGCACAGAAATCTGTGACAACATATGCCAGTTCCATCATATCCGTGAACAGGACAAAGCTGCAATTACACAAACACACAATTAAAATGAGGATTGCTTTCTTACTTCTATTAAAAGACAATAATTTCATCACCTGTACACACATGTAATATATATGCAAACTTGTAGCTCAGTGTGCGGAGAGCAGTGTGGAATGAGCTAATATACCTATGACGATTTCTATTCATGCTAAGAAATCATTGCTTTCCTTTTCAGCACTGCTGCTAGATTGCACTACTTGTCAAATTCATGTTATTTAGACAACAAACTTTCTGAGATGGCTAAAGATCCTTTTTCCGTTTAAGGCCATCCTGAAAACAATCCTGATTGGATCCATTTTGTATGTGACAAAGTAGTGGGCAATACCTTCAGTCTCAGTCACACCTCATCTATGAAACTAACTACCAGATGTTTAAAAAAATAAAAAAGAGAGAGGATCCATTTAAACGACAATAACTCAGTTATCTTTAAAAGAATTTAAATAAAATTTCGCAGAAATAAAATCAACTATTAGTACATTATATTTGTCAATAAGAAAAAAAATCAATCCATTTGTTCGAAAAATATCAAATTTTTTCAATTTCAACCAAAATTGACTGAAACGCAAAACTGTGCAACTTCTTAACGAATAAGCAATATTGGACTCTTTCAAATAGTCACTATTTGTGCATTGAAGAACAAATTTATACAAAATTAATATCGCTAAACAAGTCAAGAAAGGTCTCCGCTATTTAAATCTCCAGATGCAGACCATTTACTTTCCATACAAGCTCTTATGCGCCATTAGAAATTTTGAATAACCCTATGGCATGTTTTTGGGTTGATTCTTTGGACATCCTGATCAACACTGCCTCTTAATTGTTCATTGCTTGTAGGTTGTTTCCCTAGACTCTGTCTTTTAAAAACTCCCAAAGGTTATAATGAAGGGCCCCAAGTTTGGGAAAATGGGGTAACTTAACTATTCATTTATAAATTTTTGTCTTATAAGGCGTTCCCCAAACCTTTTTTGCAACCATATCAGTATTATCAGGGCCACTCTTGGTGTGTGGGCTGTGGCCCGATCCCACTGGAACCAGGACTCTACAGCATTACCCCTCCCCAAACCTCTACAAAACATTCTCGGCACGTGTAGATATCTGTCTGAGGCGACTGTTGTGGTTTCCGCATTCTTGTCCAGAAACCCAAATGGGCCGATCACGTCCCTTTTGTGTTTTACCCAATTTTGGTAGTTTAAAAACTTGATATGATTTTCTTCATATTATTTAAAAACATGACGTCCTCATGGTAACTTTTGTTGAAATTAGTGTTGAGATGACCGGCTTATTACCCTTTCTTAGTGGGTTCTCTTTTTTTTTAGACACCCTGTACCTGTATTAAAACGCGCACACACAAGGAGCTCCAGTGGTCGAGGGGTTATAAGTGAGCTCGAGCTCACAAAAAAATGCCAAGTAATGTTGACAACAACACAGTTAACATATGGGCAATCCCTGGGGATGTCTTTGAGCAGGACATGATAGCTTTAACTTAAGAGCAGGGCTCACAAGGCAGAAACCAGAAATTCAGAGATATTGGGAAAACTGTTTTCAATGGTTACTCGTAAAAATAAAAGAAATTTTTACGATTTTCACTCAAACGTTTGTTTTGATTTTTCTTAACCCTGGATGTCGTAGAGGGGGGGGAGGGGGGGGGGGGCGCTACAGGTAAAGTGTTGCCTCTCATGCCAAACTACATAGTTTATTTAAGTCCCTGTAGCGGGAAACTTCATGGGGTATTCTCAGATTTTGCACACCATGATCCCAGGACAGTTTGGATCCTACATCTACTCTAGTTTGTTGTTTTTTTGTTTGGTTTTTCAGATAATGGCAAAAGACTCGGACGTCTTCTTTGAATATTTGGTATGTTGGAAGACATCTTCAAATCCGAAGCCACAGAAGGGTATGCTTTTGCAAGCTGACTTCCCAGGAAAAATCTCTAAATCCATCCCAAAACAGAAGAAGCTTTGTTCACCATAAATGAAAAAGAATAATAATATAGTCAAGTAAGGCTCTTAAAACAAGATCTATCTGATAGATGACAGACAATACATTCCAGGAAAAAAATAAACCATTACAAAGAAACCAGTCACCCTTTTCTTTGAATAAACTACAGACAAGTAGCCCTCACCCCAAGCAACTTTCAAGTAGACTTGCCCAAACACACATTAGCAAAATAACTATCCAACAAGAGCTTACTCCGTGGTGAATTTGCCCAATAACAACAATAACAGGGTGGCAATCCGAAACAGCAAAAACAGCAACTGAAACATAATTGCTATGGCCATTGGGTAGTTGCAGTTGGAGGATGGTCCCGCTCTTCGATCGGAGCCAATATAAAGTGGACAACCACCAGCTTCATCCTGGAGAAGAGAGAGAGAATTATTTACCTTAAGAATAAAATTTCCATAAATGAGTAACACTCACCTAGTACTGATTTTATGCAGCGACAGCAAGAAAAGCATGACCATCCTGCTCAGTGAGTAACACAGTTGGAAGATGATGGAAATAGCCACAGGGAAGATGCAGTTGGCGTCAGATGGTTCTTCCACCAATCTACCTGACACATCCAAGTAGAGTATACAGAACCCTGCCTCTCCCTGAGAGAGGGGACAAGAGAATGCCAACAGCATTTTCACAGCCTCAGAGCAGTGCCTCAACAGATGACCAGATGCATGTCAATAGAACCTCATTCGTGCAGTGAGAGGACAATGCAGCATCAATGGGCATTACAACTGTGAGGCATTTGTCCAATACTAATACTAGACCTAATGCGTGTCAAAAGAGCCATATTCATGCAGTAAGAGGGTGGGAAGACCATGAGGATTCTACTGATAACACAGATCAATGTTCCAGTTGCTCAACAGAATAAAAAACTAACATGTCAAAACAAAAAGCTTGTTCATGCAGTGAGAGAATAAGCCGGTTTCACTGGTAAAACACAAACTTAGCACTGTCTTGCTCAAAATACAATGAACGCTTTATTGTTACAAGAACGTTTTCCATGCAAAGAATGTATGGTATCCTTTTTCATTCACAATTTCAAGAATGGGATTGATTAGGGACTGGGGGGGGAGAATGTATTATATATATATGTTGACACTACACTTTAAGGGTTTCATCTACTTACTGTGCAAAACTGTTTAGGCCTGTATTTTAATTGACGGAGGAAATCATTAAAGTAATAAATCATAAGTACTACTCTTTAAGGTGGAGAACTGTGCCCTTTACTTTTTCACTGAACAGGAAAGTAGTTAAACCTTGCAAAGGACACTGATTGGAAAACCATTTATTGACTGTAAGAACAGAATTGTTTGAAAAGAAAATATCACAAGTCAAGAAAGAAAATAATTATCAACCATTTAACCTCCAAATGTTGTGTGTACCACTTAATCATCACCCTTATAGTATAGTACAAGCCCAGAATGTCCACCCTCATGTCTGCTTTATGATCACTGGTCTCACTTAGAATGAAACTGTCCAAAGGTGTCCCACCGAAACTCTTTCAATATTATAATAAAAAAACTGCTTCAGCTCCAGTGACAATTTCTACATATACATCCAAACCCAAACTTCGACAATCACCTGCACAGGCACAGGGTTTTTTGTTTTAGTAAAATATTTTTTAGTTTTAGTAAGGGTTTTATGGCACTTGCAAAACCATAAGGTCATATAAGTGCCGAAGATTAGAGGTGTTACAAGAGAGTAACAAACACAAAAAAGAAAGAAGGGAGATAAAGACGACAGATGTTTGATAGGAAAGAAGAAGCAAACCACACCAGAGCACCCGCCAACCACCCACAATAAGAGTTTAACGGCCCTTGCAACACAAAAAGGTCATAGTTTAGTTTTAGTAAGAGTTTTACGGCGCTCGCAACTGCAGTAGGTCATATTAGTGCCAGAAGATTAGAGGTGTTACAAGAGAGTATAACCAAACATAAAAAAGAAGGGGAGATAAGGACGATAGATGTTTGATAGGAAAGATGGAGCAAACAACACCAGAGCACCCACCAACCACCCACACAGGCCCAGGAGCAGCTCAGTGAGTAAACCACCACTTTCTAGGTACAGCATGTATGTTGAAAGGGTATTAATCTTAATGACTGGAGGATGGACAACAACAAAAAAATAAAAATAATAATAACAGTTATAACAAGAAGACGAACAACAAGATGACCCTATCATGGAGTCAGAGTTATGGAAACCACACTGTTTACTATGAAAGAAAAGAAGTTAAAAAAAACTGAAGATAACTCATGCTATAAAAGCTACAAGGGCACGAACGATACCCAACAAAAACCCTGAATGTTGAAAAATGTCAACGTAGCGATTACTAGTTGGCTTACTCAGTGAAGACGATGTGTGCTACCCCACAAGACAGTAGGCTACTAGATAAGGATAACAATACTGAGTTTATTTCCTCTATGTAGAGTGGGTGTACAGATGACGCCCCACCCCCACCCCCACCCCCCGGGCTCAAAAAAGGTCATTATAAAACATGACTACTGGTCAAAAATATACATTACTAATTGTAATTTGCTTTGAAAAGCAATCAGTCAAAATGAATTTTTGAGAAATTCTGAAAGTTTCAAAGAGGTCTTTGCACTAGAAATATTCTACAATGAGGGAAAGAAACAACCCCTGGGGTACAAAATGACCATGGGGTTACGGATAGGGTTAACAACGAAATCTTAATTTCGTCCACATGCAGTGACAATGTACAAGTATATTGTCAGAACAAAAGCTACAATATTTCACATATCTACAAGATCCAGACTATGCACAGGTGCTGCTGCATAAAGCTGTCCCCGCAGTTTTATGCTCACAAAAAAAATGAAATTGTGCAAACTGACCCCAAAAATATGAAATTATGCCATTCTGTTAATTCTAACTAAGAATGACAAAGGAAAATAATCAGAAATTATGCCCCCCAAAAAATCAAATTTTGCGAAATTATGCAGGGTGCATAAAACCCCGGGGACAGATAAAAAAGCAGTCTGAAGATTTCAGTACAGTCGAAATTGTCCAAGACAGCAACCAATACTACCATAAGCAGACAAAACACCTTTTTTCATTTTAGCGCTAAATTTTTTGGGGGGGTTAAATCAGAAGCCTCATCAGTTATCCAACGTGTGTAAAAAATAGGCTAATAGTTAAGCTGTGGCTAGTTTTCTAATTAATTAGAATTAAAATTTCGGAAGAACGCTATTTTTAAATGGTTACACTAACACTGACAAAAGCTTCTTTTTCTCTAAACTGCTATGAATAAAAAAGGGCGTTTTGTCAGCTTACGGCAGAAGAGTCAAGAAGCAAAAGGGTTGTCTTAGACAGTCATTATAGCAATGCTAAACACAAAGGGGAAGTGGGGAGTTGGTTGTTTGTACAGATATTATTATCTTGGACAGGTGCCCGTTAGAGCAGGCTCGGTTCAACTGTATTCATCATTCAAAATATAGCTTGTTATTAGAATGCAGTCTGACATTACAGACAACACAATATTTCTGATTACCGAACTTGATACTTATTATAACTGTATGACAAGGCACTTGGTCTTGTTCTCTTGTGATTACTTTCATAAGCTACTACAATTGTCTTCTCCTGGCCTTATTAAGTAAACCAAACCTGTGGCCTAACAGAAGAGGCTATTTTTAGATGGGAGGTCAGTGTGGTAGTTCTTGAGATAATTATTTTAATACTGGCCTCTGAAAGGATGGCGCACTGCATCAAAAACACCAATATCATTAATGTGAAGCCTATCAGTATTGAAAATATTGCAGTTTCTTTTTCCTTATCTTCTTTCTTGAAAGAATACAGAAGGCAATAATGTCAGTTATGTGTATTGCGGACAGTCAATAAAACAAACCTTCATTACAGCAACTCCAACAAAAATGAAAAAGCTGAAAAAGATGAGGACTCCATAAGCCACGAGTCTCATTCGTAGGACCAGATTGGGATTGCTTAAAATATCGATGACAGACATGGTTGTCGATTCAGTTGAATGCAGATGCCAACAGAGAACAAGAAGTCTATTTGTATCCTGCTGTTCCACCTGTAGTAGGAACTCAAAAAGTCCCTTGAGAATCTGGTAGGAGACAGCAAGCCGTTCACAAGGTTTCTGTTAATTTAGAAGTAACACTGTGGCAGCACACTCGTAAGGGACACTTTGATGTTGGGATGTTGAATCACGTTTCGTACTCTGGGGAAGACAAAAAAGAGCAATAAAACGAAATTAGCAGTTTGTTCCGAATAAATATTATGGAAAGTTAATTTTTTGCGGCACTCGTTTGTTCACACGACAGTCTCACCACACTTGCGCCTATGGATAATGGACACACACACACACACACACACACACACACACACACACGCGGGCGCGCGCGCGCGCACAGACAAAACACATATACACACACAAACTCACTCACTCACATAAACACACACACCGACACACACACACACACACACACACACACACACACACACACACACACACACACAAGTTCGTGCTGCAAAATATGCACTGAGTGTTTAAAGTTCTCTCTCGTAACCCTACCACTTTTTGTCTATACCTTAGACAAGTCTGTACCAGACAGAGGCGCCCCCCGAGGAGGAGGAGGGGGAGGAGGACGAGGAGAGGACGAGGAGAGGACGAGGAGAGGAAGAGGAGAAGAGAAGAAGGAATAATGTAAAAACAATATTAATGGAGGATGCAACACCCCAGGAGACGGAGGGAGATATTTTTCCAAGCACAGGAATCGAACTGACGTTTTCTGCATCATCATCATCATAATCCGGTGCCCTGCCGACTGGCGTGAGCGATCATGGACCTCCACTTCACTCTCTCTTGCGTTGCAGCAATGGTGTCTGTTGTTCTTGCTGCTCCTAGCCATGTTGTCCTCTTGTCCAGTATCTTTTCCCTCCGTCTGCTTCTGTCTCTATTTCTATCAAACTTGCCTGTTGTTACAATATTCTCCAATGCTTCTTTCCGCATTGTGTGTCCAAAGAAAATTTGCCTGTCGCTTTCGTATAATTCGTCATAAGCTGTCTTCTTCAATTTGCTTCAACCAAGACTTCTTCATTTGTTTGTCTAGCTGTCCATTGGATACGTAGCATGCGTCTTATGAACCTCAACTCTGTCGCGAAAATTGTTCCTTCCAGCTGTTTATTGATTGTCCATGCTGCGCACCTGTATAATAGGATTGGCTAGATGTAACTTTTCAGTACTCTTTTTCTCGTTTCCATAGATTGATGTTTGTGAGTATCTGTTTCATTTTGTGGAAGATTGCTTTTGCTTGGCAAATGCGCCTTTTTATTTCGGTGTGACATCTCCCATCTGATGATATAATGGTCCCCAAATATTTAAAATGTACTTTACTGCACGCAACGGCCAAATGCCTAACCGCTGCACAACAGATGTTGATGCAAAGCAGATAGGCAGAAACAACAGACTAGAAGTAGAAGTAGAAGGGAAAGAAGTAGGACCTACCAGTGGCGCCCTCCGACCATCCGCTGTATTAGATCAATGTATGGAGCAATCAAAAAATCCTTACGCATCGGTAAAGCGCCTAACCACTACACCACAGACAAAACCAGTTGGTGCGTATTTTTTCTCCAAAACGTTAGGGTGCATGTCTTATTTATTAGCTGTATTCCTTTCCGTTTTTCGCAACCACTATACCAATCCTGTAGAACTTGTTTGAGTAATAGTTCAGTGGGCCCATTAAACACAATAGAAGGGATTTAAATGCAAGCCAGAAGTGAACTTTCGAGAAAAGCTAGGTTAACTATAAACAAAATAATAACGGTTTGTTTGTTTCAAGGCACTTACATAATGATGAAAGATCTCTGCCAAGGCTTATTAATAGAATTGAACATTCACCATTGCTTGTCTGGAGGAGAAACACAATGATATTATTGTCGACCCCGTCGTCGTCGTTGTTGTTGTTGTTGTTGTTGTTGTTGTTGTTGTTGTTGTTGTTGTTGTTGTTGTTGTTGGTGGTGGTGGTGGTGTGGTT
>NW_004797795.1:141180-142360 GCF_000002075.1 Aplysia californica
CATACACACACAACGAGACAGACAGACAGACAGACAGACAGACAGACAGACACTGTCGCCAAATCAACCAACTGCTGTCAGCTCTATAGAGGTCCATGTATATTTTTATTATGCAAGTGGATATTTGTACGGCAGGCCGTCGAAAAATCGGAAGTGATAATTCCACGGCACATAAATTCTGCCAATCAGAATATCCGGACTATTTATAGTTAAGCCTATTATCTCTTTTCCATAAGTAACACATTGTATACAATTTAAGATACCTGTATGTTTAGTTAACAATATTTATCCTTTGCTATCATTTTGTGCTTTATGGACAATGATGAAATGTTTTGTGTGATTGTAACGAGAGTGAGAGATGCATAATTTATTTTGTGCAAGCAAAATGGAGAGAACACTGTTTTTTTCCAACAGTAGGGTGCCCATTTGCGGGATGGGTTCGGGTTGGGTCGGGTAGGGATGATCACCCGACTCATCGCCTGGAAAACTACAATTCTTGCATTGATGCACTTCAATCAGAGCCTTATGCCGTCGAAGTATCAATTCCGATCTTTAGACTCAAGACGGCATACCTTTTAGGTATCACTATCGATGTTCAGACAGCATGCCATGGAAATATCAACTACGATCTTCCGACGGCATGCCGTTGAAATATCGCTACCCTTTTATTATTGCAGGCATTTTACGCGCCTGTCGCTATTACTTTTACATAATATAGGAGGCCGGCTGCTTCGACCGTGCCTTTCAAGGCCAACTCGAGCTGAGAGGGAAACAACGTCCAAGACGGAAATGCTCGATATAACGAAAACCCCCACATGGAAATCGAGTCTTCTATGGGCGACCGCAAAGCGCTAAACCGGTTTCACAATAAGATGCCAGTATTCTTATCGAAAAGGTTTGTAAAAGAGGTGCTTGAAGGAAGGATTGGGGCAGGAGAGCCAGAGGAAGACAAAGAATAACATGGATGCACCACATAAAAACATGAACTGGCCTGGATATAGTTTTATTGCCGAATGTGCAACTGCAGCTCGCATCCGTGAAGGAAAAAGTTAAAGATAACACCTCCAGAACAATTCTTATTGAGGTCTGAATTGTTGACCAAGCCGTAAGATCTTTACAGTTGTGTGTGTGTGTGTGTGTGTGTGTGTGTGTGTGTGTGTGTGTGAGTGAGTGTGTTTGT
>NW_004797795.1:142460-143629 GCF_000002075.1 Aplysia californica
AGTGTGTGTGTGTGTGTGTGTGTGTGTGTGTGTGTGTGTGTGTGTGTGTGTGTGTGTGTGTGTGTTTGACATGTATATATTTAGGACAGTTACATAATAGTATTAATAGCCTTACCCTGTGTAGAGATACATTATTATACTCACACAGGGCAAGGATTGCGTAACTTTCCTGAATACTGAGTATTGCTACAGGGGAGCCGGTATGAAACCTGTATCCTGTTCGAGGTTAAAAATAAATAGAATCTGTTATACGCTCTTTTGGCCCTGATCCTCTCTTTCGCCAACATATGCATTTCCAGAATGTTCTGTTGCCTCTGTAACACCACCACCACCTTATCCCCTATCCCCCCGTCATTTGCAAATATAGACATTCTAGCACGATTTATTTTTAGAGTGCTTGTAGAATACCGTACTTGAATTACAACACTATGTGGAGGATCGTATTCCTGTATGTGAGGCTTTGGTTCGGGGAAATGCGCAGAATGGAGTATGGCGCTTTAAATCGTGCGATTTCGCTCTGCTTAGTTTGGCTGGCTATGTGCATATAATATTGGTATGACTGATTGATTGTATACATCTATTTTTATGTTTTACGAGCGGTACAGAATCTCAACAGAATGAAAAAAACGTGCGATATATATGATTAATTGACTTGACAGTTTTACAGAGCTCGGAACTGCACCAGGTGAGCGAGTAAACAATTTTAAAAAAAGACTATAGGCTACCGTGAAGGAATTCGAACTTTAAGTGTGCGGGTATGCTGCAAAGAGCCTAACCATTAGACCACAAACGCCAGAATACATTAAAAATGTGTATTACATGTGTTACGACGAGATCTTCATTCTATTCCCCACCATTTTCGGAATTCAGTGTTCATACCCAGATAAATTACCATCCGTGTGAGAAAATGGGATCATTATCGCTGTTGTCCAAAATAACATCGGCACGATAAAAGTCACTTCGTGCCTGGGGGGGGGGACCAAAACTATCAAACAGAAGCAACAGAGAGAAGTACCATCCACCCAGGTTTTCATAACATTGATATTATAGTACGTGATGCCTTATAACAGGACAAACGGAAAGTTATTGTCAAAGTATTCAAATATACGTAATCTGCAGCCTGTGTGTGTGTGTGTGTGTGTGTGTGTGTGTGTGTGTGTGTGTGTGTG
>NW_004797795.1:144119-145592 GCF_000002075.1 Aplysia californica
GAAGTCCCTTGGCGCAAAAAAACAATGCAGGCTTCCCTACACACACACACACACAAACACACACACACACACACACACACACACACACACACACACACACACACACACACACACACCGCACAGACAGACAGACATACTGCAAAACATACGGGCAGACACATAATAAAAATAGATAGCATTTATATAGCGCAAATCCCCGCTCAACAGCAAGCGCTATGCGCTTCACGATCTATTATATTACGCCAGCAGACCTGAGAGAATTCTGAAAAAACTTCAACTTCAGGGGAAGCATACAGTGCAAGCAGCCATGTATAGGCACTAAAACACTAATTTACTGACAAGATCTTTCGCTGTCTATGGCTGGGTACCCATTTCCACCTGGGTGAAGTGAGGAAAATTCGTGTAAAGCGCCTTTCCCAAGGACACAACGTCGGGCGCACGGTTCGAACCCCCAAACCTGCAACCTCACGATTACGAGTCCGGTAGCCTAACCACTAGGCCACCGACGCCAAATAGACACACACAGACAGACATTCTCTACTGAACCAACAGTTAATTATTGCGAGGACAAGACTGATCGCCCGTACAAGCACTCTCATACACAGAAGACGGGGGGGGGGGGGCTCTCGTGGTCTTTTTTATATGTTGTAGTAAGTGTTTTACGGCATTTGCAATACAAAAAGGTCATATAAGTGCCGAAGATTAGAGGTGTTACAAGAGAGTAATAAACACAAAAAGGAGGGGTTAGATAAAGACGATAGATGTTTAATGGGAAAGAAGAAGCAAACCACACCAGAGCACCTGCCAACCACTCACTCTCGTGGTCTTGAGGTACGGTGTTCACCCTTCATTCAATAGGTTCCGGGTTCGAAACCTGATCACAACGACAGAAAATTTTTGTTCTCTGAAATGTTCTCCTTTCCCCTCCTTCCCTGCTCTCTAACCATGTTCTGTCGTCTGTTTTCATCAACACTTTTTCGCCCCTCTCACTCTGCCATCCCCCTCCCCCCGCCCCTTTTGCCCCCCTCTCCAGGCTCTTCAGTATTTCTGTTGTCTTTATACTGCTACTCCTTGGTTCTTTCTTACTGCTGTCTTTCAACTACCCCTGATCTAAAGGTAGGTAAGATCTAAAAACCTAGCCTTCTCAGCTCAGATAAGGATGAACAAAGCTCGGAGATCTCGTGTGCAAGAAGCGCACGTCTAAGATCCCTTGGCTTGGTGGTCCTAAAATCGATAAGAATAGGCTTCAGCCCGCCACCCGAGCAAAATTCAAAATTATAACCTACCAATCTGAAAATGCACATGTCCAGCGTGTTCGCATGGCCCTATGCAGTTGAGAGCGCCGTAAAACACATACAAAAAAGAACCCATATGCACGCACTTATGCCTATACACAAACAAACACACGCGCACACACACACATACACACACACACACAGACAGACATACACACATATATATATACATATATAT
>NW_004797795.1:146820-147512 GCF_000002075.1 Aplysia californica
GTGTGTGTGTGTGTCTGTGTGTCTGTGTGTCTGTGTGTTTGTGTCGCAGAAGCTTTCGAAATCACACTTAATTTCTTGCCATGAACTGTCAACTAAATGCAGTATAATAATATAATTCTGATATATCTCTGTATATCTTAACTATCACTATTAGGGTGTGAATCTGCAGATTGCATTAGTGCATAAACAGGTTTATGTTTTGTTTACTGTGTGTTATCGTGCGCGCGACAGAAAAAAGAATTATGGTGGGAAAAGGTTATTCTTGCTGCTAGAGAGTAAAAGTAGCCGCCAATTGATCTTTTTGTTACCATTTATAAATGATAAATAAATAGCATTTGTATAGCGCATATTCCTGCTCAACAGCAAGTTTTAGAGCTTTGCAATCCATATTATTTTACTCCAACAGATCTAAGAACACTCGGAAACATTCTCGACAGCTGATTAGGCGCTTAAACACTAACGAACTGGCAAGATAATTCGCTGCCAATACCCATTCACACCTAGGTGAAAAGAGGAAAATTCGTATGAAGAGCCTTTCTCAAGGTCAAGACGCTTGCCCCCTAACAGGATTCAAACCCATGACCTTTCGATTTCGAGCACAGCAGTCTAACTACGAGACCACTGACGCCACTATCCCTACCACTCACCATACCCCCCTCCCCCGCGCCCCCACGACAACACTGCTCTCCCCC
>NW_004797795.1:149327-150450 GCF_000002075.1 Aplysia californica
CAATCACATTTTTCGCATGATGGAGATTTATAGGCCTAGTATTTTATATAAATTTATGAAGAACATCTTTTTTGATCGAGCCTCAATTGTTGTGAAAAAATATAATCAGTTAAGACCTTTTTTTTATACAAACTGCTGTGCAAAGTATGGGTGACATTGAAACCACACCAGTGCACCCGCCAATCACTCACCATTAAAAATTCGAATGTGGATTTCGAACCATCGACCATTAATAATTTATTTATAGAGGCACATAAAACATCGGGATTTTTAAAAAGGAAGAGAGGCCGACCGACTAGAGAACACACGGCACCGAGAGAAGGCAGGAGATAAGGTACAAGAAGGAGTCCGGGGTACATGTGGGGACATGTGGGGACATGTGGGGACAATTGGAGAAACTGGCCCAAGATCGCGGGATGCGTGGATTGTTCCTCTCAGCGACCTATGTCCCAAGTGGGGTCATAATATGTGTAAGTTATAGCACAGGTGGAAATAGAACTTTTATCTAAATATGCGTATGTTATAAGCACAGGTGGAAGTGGAACCTTTATTTAGATATAGGCATAAGTTGTAAGCACAAATGGAAGTGGAGTTTTTAAATATAATGCCTCAGTTAATTAGCACAAGTGAATGTATAGGGAACCTTTAAATGTTCAAAATGTGGTAAACTTTTCTCTGCCAGAATTGGTCTCATCGGCAACAGCAGAAGCCACAAGTCATCGTAAAACCTTTAATTCTTCCAATTCTTCTATTTCGCTGAAGAAAATTTGCTTTACACTCCATATTAAAGAGTTTTGAAAGGGGGTGGGGGTGAAAAAATTGAAAGGGTATAGTTTCAATGCCCCTATCAACATTTTATGTTGTTTAAGCGGCGGGACGTCGACCGAGTTTAACACCCATCTCCGAGAGAACCGAGCCAATTAGTAGGAATTTCGTGCAAAGTGCCTTTCCCAAAGAAACAACACCGGACCGAACTCATCAGATTCGAAACCCCGAACACGCAATCTCATAGTTACGGGTCCGGTAACCTAACCACAATGCTACATACGCCACTTGCTGGGATGTGTCTGAGGAAAAAGAGCCCTAGGGCAAACATTTATTCATCACCCCTTCCACCCCCCAT
>NW_004797795.1:151371-152648 GCF_000002075.1 Aplysia californica
CTCTCTCTCTCTCTCTACCTCTATCTATCTATCTATCTATCTATCTATCTATCTCTATCTATCTATCTATCTATCTATCTATCTTTAAAGGTATGTGTTTTTACGCCCCTATCGATACAATTTAGATCAATTGGTCGCTTTTAAGGACAAGCGGGCTAACCCAGATTTCGGAGGTTTCCAGAAATCTTTACCTACACCAAAAATGAGCATTGCCCTACCCACAAGAGAAGTTTGGTTTAATTCGTGTGAAGATCTATATTTCTTTGGTTATAGAAAGAACTCTCCTTGTCTTTTAAAGAAACTGAACAAGAGGCAAAAACTTTACCTTCGATATTCTCAAAACACCGGTTTTTTGCGATAGCCCCCTTCTGCTTAAAAACGACCAATTAGGCAGCGGGCTTCATTCCCTGTCTATTAGCGACGACCATGACTGAGAGAGAGATACATCATTCCGACTGAACGACCCAAATACTCGATAAAAATTACTACCCACTTGAAGGTTGAACTCGGGGTCTCATGCGTGCCACAGCTAAGTGCCTTGCCGTTACACCACAGACATCGGTATATATCATATAATATAATTATAATATAATTATAAATATAATATATATGTGTGTATGTGTGTATATGTGTGTGTGCATGTGTGTGTGTGTTTGTGTATGTGTGTGTGTTATTATGATAGGCCTTTTTATTTCGTTTCTGGACAAAGATCTGTAGACATTTTTATTGTCATTTTGCCCCAACCCAACATGAAAGCCACTGCCCGCAATGTGCAAACTAGGCCTATGGAGTTGCACAATTTCCGGACGGTCCACACAACTATTCAGGTCTTCCTTTAGAGTTTAGAGCAACAACTCTACTCTCTACAAATCTTCTTTTTTTTTTTTTTATTAATCTAAAAATAGGCGCCATACTCTCCGCGAATATTAAAAAAAAATATGTGAAACCTTTTGACACACATATTAAGCTCTTGTGAG
This sequence comes from Aplysia californica, assembly GCF_000002075.1. Lineage (NCBI taxonomy): Eukaryota > Metazoa > Mollusca > Gastropoda > Aplysiida > Aplysiidae > Aplysia > Aplysia californica. Next base: position 152,349 of record NW_004797795.1, read on the forward strand.
ACACAAGCTCTATACGGCTATAGTAAAATGGAGAAAACCTACCCAGTAGGTCTATTATTTTCTTCAATCGAAATAAAAAACAACCGCATTTTTAATTAAATAAGGAAGGAGTAGCATGTCTATGCCTTTCGCTTCGTGTAAATGTGGGTATGTCAAGCTGCTCGAAGTAAAAGAAAGTTGCAATTTGCTCTGACGCTAACATTGTCATTAATAATAATAATAATAATAATAGATAGCATTTGTATAGCACATATCCCTTCTCAACAGAAAGCTCTCTATGCGCTTCACAATCTACTATTG
>NW_004797795.1:154929-160153 GCF_000002075.1 Aplysia californica
GGGCAAGCAGACAGATAATAATAATAATAATAATAATAATAATAATAATAATAATAATAATAATATTTTATTATAATAATAATAATCATAATCATAATCATAATATAACAATACATCATGTAGAAGGGAAGCAAAAAAGTAGAACGTACCAGAAGCGTCCTCCAACCACCCACACAATGTTATCAGTAGACACAATTACCCATGCCGAAAATGAAGACAACAACTGTTCTTCTGGCTACGGCACATTACGATGACAGAGTGACTATAACTGGAACTGGCGAGATCACATGAACAGCTAGGCTTGTGACTATGGGTAAATAAGGATAGGCTAAACATTGCCAAAGCGAACAAAATTCATCACCAGGACTTAGGTCATAATATCTTAGCAATACATTTCTTTTTGATGGACGTGTCAGCCTATAGAAGACCCCCGCGGCTTTTACCTATGTATTTATACCCGTGTGTGCTGCCAGTATAACCCCAGTCTCTCAAACTTACACATTAAGGGAATTATAGTAGCCGGTTTCCATAAAAGACCCAGGGTCTGAACCGAGTCGTCTGACTCAGCCTTTCCTAAAGCGTTCATATCGATTTCAAGGTAAAGGCAGGACACTGATAAAGACAAGTCTTGTGAACGTGTCTGACGTACAAAAACGCTATTTGGCGTGCGGACTGAAAGTTGGCACGTTTCCACAATGAACCGTGTTCTGTTTATTTCATGGTGGTCCATACCCAAACACAGCCTTCATTTGGTTTTTAACTTTAGTTTCAGTATGAGTTTTACGGGACTTGCAACCCAATTAGGACGTACCGAGAGTCTCAAAAATAGGATCAATTCACAGGTCAATTACTCAGTCATTTTTATAAACCGTTTTCAACGAAACTTCAAACAAACCAAATTCAACTTACGATAATGCAATATAAATCAATATGACGAAAATCAACCAACATAGTCTATTCAGAAAAATCAAGCTTTGAACAAAAATTATTTCAACCAATTGAATGCTTCTTAAAACCAACCATTCTATTGTTCCATTTCAAATAGACACTAAATCTGTATTTGTGCATTAAAGAATAGATTTATACAAAACTGATAACGCCGTATGAACTCAGCGAAGGTGGTATAGCTGTTCCATGTGTTGACCATTTCTCTCCACACAAGCTTTGGTACGCAACTGGAAATTTTTAATCACCCTGTGTCATGTTTCGGAGTTCATTCTTTGGGACCCACTGTTCAACACTGAGTTTCAACTGTTCGATTGTTTAAGGGTTGTTTCCATAGACTCTGTCTGTCAATAAATATCAACAGTATTACGTGTAAGTGAAGGGTTTCGAGTCCGGGAATGCGGAAACCATTTATATTTTGTAAGCTTTCGGCTTATAAGGTGTTCCCCGAGCCTTGCTTCCACAGTGATACAAGGGCCATTCTTAACTTAGGGGGTGTGGCCCCATCCCATTGGAACCCAGCCTCCTCAACACTACCACCTCCTCCCCCAACTTCTCCAAAACTTTCTCTGCACAATGAGACGGGGCGACCCTTGTTCGATTGCCTACCCGGGTACATCGTTAGCTAAGTTGGTATAATACAGGACCTCGGAGTGGGTGGATCCTTATACCCCTTTAGTTTTAGTAAGAGTTTTAGGGCACTTTCAAAACAAATAGGTTATTTAACTTACTGTAAGTGCCGAAGATTTGGCGTTTCTAGAGGAACTAAGTAAAGAAGGAGAAGAATAAAATACGATAGATGTTGAGATGTTGAGATACAGAAAAAGGAGCAAACCACACCAGAGCACCCTCTAACCACCCACGATTTCATTCATTTTATCATGGTAATAGGTCGTGTAAGAGGAAAACTTTTGTAGTTCAAGTTTTGGCTATATCCGGAGCCTACACAAAAACGCCGGAGACATCGCACTTTCGAAATAACCATGTTACCGCCAGCATTTGGGAATAGCGCCGAGGAAAAGGAGGGGGGGGGGGCATCTTAGAGTACACATCCGCTACCTTATAGGGGGTGCCCATAAGCGCGGTCGGGTGGGGTCGGGTCATCAGGTCGGGTCGTTTTCTGATGGTTTGTTTGTTTGTTTTGTAAAGTGTTTTACGGCGCTCGCAACTGCATAAGGTCATATGAGCGCGCGGGACACACCAAACTTTTTCAGTTGGTATGAAATTTTGAATTTTGCCCGGGTGGCGGCCGAAGCCTACTCTTATCGATTTTAGACCACCAAGGGATCTTTAACGTGCACAACTTGCACACGGGACCTCCGAGATTTTTCGCCTTTGTCCGAGAAGGCTAGGTGTAGATCGTTCCTACCAGAAGATCAGGGGTGTGGCTGAAAGACAGCAGTAAGAAGAAGCCAATGAGTAGCAGTAGAAAGGCTGCAGGAAGAATCAGGAGCCCGGAGGAGTGGGCAAAGGAGGTGAAGGGGTGGGGGGCAGAAAGAGGAGACGAAAGCAGACGACAGAACTTTGCTAGAGAGTAGGAAAGGAGGTGAAAGGAGACAAATTTAGAGAAGAACATTTTTTTGGTCGCTACCCGGATTCGAACCCGGGACCTTTGAATGAGAGGCGAACACCTTAACCTCTAGGCCACGAGAGCCCCCTCTAATGGTTTAAGTGCACACTACAACCAAAGACCGTGCTACAACGATGCCGCAATTGTACCCAAAGACCTGGAAGTTAAAGTAGAGTAACCTTTAACCCCAATGGCTTCCCAGGGCTCCTTTCCGCAGTTCCCTGTTGCTGGGCTGCGGCGGCCTGGAATCCCATAAACATGGGACATTGATAACTTTCTATTATCAATGATCATTCATAACAAGATAGTTCACTCGGCCAAAAAAGTAACCACGGAAGTCCGCACATTGGTTCAGATGGCGCAGCAGTCTTTGTTTTGAAGCTCTCTTTTGTTTTTCCAGAAGAAGAATAGGAATAGCACAGTTTGTTAGTTTTTCTTTTATTGTTTTTCAGAAAAGTAGGGTAACTCTGTTCAAAAAGTTCTCCCTTTTACGAAGAAGGCGCCACCGGATTTTGAGGACACTTTTTTAATAGGCTGGAAAGAGAGGATTGAACTATCTTGTTAAATACGATCTTTGCTATTATCTTCTCTAAGTCGATAGACTCCATTGTAGTCAATTGTTGAAGGTATTTCGCTCGGAAATGCCCGACCTTGACATCGCAGTGTCAACATGGACACGTGACTCAGCCTTGTTGTGATGGCTGCAAACCACCAGACCGTGCGACTCGCAGTCCTGAAAACAAACGTCACCGACCGAGTCGGTCGGTTTGTGCCACGATGGCCGCTTTGCGCCCTCAATTTGGTTAGCTCCGACTACCAAATCGACCCGACCCAACCCGATCGCGCTGGTGTGCACCCCCTAGAGTTACAAAGTTCTATCTGACACGTACGGCCGTTTTGAGTTACTAAAGCCATGATGTCAGAAACGTTATGTTCTCTGCTCTATCAAAATCGTAGCGTTATTCGGGGTCGTTTTCAAGATATGTTAAAGACCAGCATTCGAAAAAGCTTGCCATGTTGTGAAACTCCAAATTTTTTGCTTCAAATTTCTCAAAACTGAGTACCGTACTGAGCGGACAGAACTTTGTGCTTCTAGGATAGCGAATCATTACAACTACCAAAATAAATCAAATAAACAGATAAACAAAACAAAAAAAACAGGAACATTCGTGTGTTGACACAAGAGATTAGACTGCGTGCATCTGTGTATATGATGTCATGCGTAGTTCTAGATCTATATACCTCGTCAGCCAGTTGTTCAGATGTATGAAGCGCAACATTTTCAAAACAATTTTTACTGCAGTTTCTTAATCTGTGGTGTCAGTTGTATGTGCTCAAGAAATATTTTGTCAAAATTCAAATTCTAAATTTTGAAAAGGGTAAGAAATGATAAAGAAAGAAAGTATAGAACTTGTAGAACAGTTAAGAATGAAACACTTTTATTTCCTCTCTTTGTTCGCTTGAGTAAAGAGAAGCACATAGACCAAATAAGTGTCATTTAGTGCTGGAAAGGGTTAAACAGACAGACAGAAACAACAGAGGGAAAGTAAAAAAGTAGGACCTACCAGTAGCGCCCTCCAGCCTCCCGCCATTTCCTCTCTTGAAAATGTTTGCTTTAGCTGAGTTTATTTTGGGCAAGTGTTTTACTGCGCTCGCAACTGCATAATATAAGGTCATATGAGAGCGCGCTGGACACATTACAACATTTTCAGTTAGGTAGGAAATTGTTAAATTTTGCCTGGGAGCCGGCCGAAGCCAACTCTTATTGCTTTAGGAATACCACTGGACCTTTAACACGTGCGCAACTCGCACCTGGGACCTCAGAGATTTTTCACCTTTATCCGAGAAGGCAAGGTGATAGATCTTACTTCTTACCTACCATAAGACCAGGGGTGCGGCTGAAAGACAGCAATAAGGAGGAGCCTAGGAGTAGTAGTAGATAGGCTGCAGAAAGAGTCAGGAGCCCAGAAGGAGGCAAAGGGGGTGAGGGGTGGGGGCAGAAAGTGGAGGCAAAATCAGACGATATAACATTATAGGAGGGCAGGAAAGGGGGTGAAAGTAAACAAATTTAGAGAAGAAAAACTTCCCTCGCTATCCAGATTCGAACCCGGGACCTATCGAAAGAGAGGCGAACACCATAACCTCTTGACCACGAGAGCCCCCTTTCTGAGATTAGAACATCTGAACAACCCGCCAACGATACAGCACAGCCAGTATCCAATTTTCATTAATTTCATTTTTGTTTGCACACGCCGTGACAAACCATTAATTATAGAAAAACAAGTTTAGTTTTAGTAAGACATTTAAACGGCACTTGCAACACAATAAGGTCATGTTCAATGCTCAAGATTAGAGGTGTTATTAGCGAGTGACAAGCACAAAAGAAAGGAGAGATAAAGGCGATAGATGTTTGATAGGAAAGAAGGAACAAACCAGATCAGAGCACTCTCAAACCATTCACTACAAAAACAGGACACTTCTATCGTAAGATTTTGTTTTAGTTCAAGGCCCTGCTAGACATTGTCTGAGTCATTTCAACCGAAAGTGTTTGACACATTAGCCTAATATAATCAGCAGAAAAGAGGAGGAAAGAAAAGAAGATGGCAGCAAAGGACATTGGGTACGATTGGAACGTCCTTTTCATCAACTCTGCCAGGTCAAGAAGGAGATGATACCGTGTATGTTGTATATACATGTATATATATATAT
>NW_004797795.1:161732-162961 GCF_000002075.1 Aplysia californica
CACTACCACATTTGATTTCTTTTCTTTCCACGATACTCTTAGTAGTCTCCTAAGAAACCACATTTCTGTTGCTTCAATTTTATTTTCACTGTCTTTAGTGATTGTCCAGCATTCACAGCCATATATAGAAGGGTTGACCAAACATAGCATTTCAGGACTTTCATTTTGGTGTTGAGATGTTTTCTTTTTTTCAGGATTGGGCTCATCTTATTGAAACTAGCCTTAGCCATTGTAGTTCTCCTTTTTATTTCTGTGGAACATTTGGCATCAGATGTTATTATACATCCTAGATATTTAAACTGTTGGACTTGCTTGATCTTTTCACCTTTGCTAATGAGATTACACCTAGGATTTGCTGCTTTTTTAGGGAGGGGGGGGATATTACCATGCATTCTGTTTTCTTTACATTCAACAACAATCCTTTACATAAACACATACACACTCATAAACACGAATTCGTCACAAGAATATGCAAAACCCCGTGTACTTGTACATGTTCAAACTGGCATATAAAGAGAGAGGGGGAAAGGAGAGAGAGAGAGAGAGAGAGAGAGAGAGAGAGAGAGAGAGAGAGAGAGAGGGGGGGGGGGGCGTTGGGAGGGAGCAGGGGTGAAAAAGAATGCGTGTAAAAAATACATGTATGGGAAGGAGAAAGAAACAGCTTACATAAATAGCCTAACCACTATAAGAAAGACCTCTATTTATAGATATTTGTAATGCCCAGCCAGCCCACCAACACCCCGCTAACAATCTTCGATTTGGGGTTGACTGAATGTCACGAGTAGTGACAATACGGAAATTCCGGAAACTGCAATAACGTATTGAGAAACAGTCTTATCTAAGCCGCAAAGCAGTCAGGGCTCAAAGGTTAGTAATACAAAATCAAACACGCTTGTGTTAGGTTTGAAAGATATAGGAAAGAGGAATTAAAACCATGTGGATGTGGGTGGTTGGCGGCTGCTCTTGTGCGGTTTGCTCCTTCTTTCCTGCCAAATACCCATCGTCTTGAACTCTCCTCTTTCTCTTTTATTATTATTAGTCGTAGTAGTAGTATTCGTTTTGTGTTCTTATTTTCTGGAAGAGGGGAGGAAGCACGGCAGTCATTCTCTTGTGACATCTCTAAACTTCGGTACAATCACTATATTTCTGGGGCTCTCGTGGCCTAGAGGTTAAGGTGTTGGCCTCTCATTCAAAGGTCCCGGGTTCGATTCCGGGTAGCGACCAAAAAA
>NW_004797795.1:163222-164649 GCF_000002075.1 Aplysia californica
CTCCTTTGCCCCCTCCTCCTGGCTCCTGACTCTTTCTGCAGCCTTTCTACTGCTACTCCTTGGCTCCTCCTTACTGCTGTCTTTCTGCTACACCCCTGATCTTCTGGTAGGAAAGATCTACACCTAGCCTTCTCCGACAAGGGCGAAAAATCTCGGAGGGCCCGTGTGCAAATTGCGCACGTTAAAGATCCCTTGGTGGTCTAAAATCGATCAGAGTAGGCTTTGGCCGCCACCCGGGCAAAATTCAAAATTTCCTACCAACTGAAAATATGAGGTGTGTCCCGCGCGCTCATATGACCTTATGCAGTTGAGAGCGCCGTAAAACACTTTACAAAAGCAAACAAACTATATTTCTGTGTTGCAAATCCTGTAAAATTCGCACTAAAACTCAAAACTGCCATGTGGATCAACAACCCCATCCCTCTCCCTCCTCCCAACAAGAAACCCCTCCTCGCCCCCCCTCCCCCTCCCAACAAACCCCTTCCTCCCCCACCCTCACCCTCCTCAAAAAAAAGAAAACAAACATAAACATACTTGAACGTTCAAGCAGGATATCAAAAGGCAGATGGGCAGAGAAGAGGTAAAGTGGGCAATTCATTTCGGGGGAAAAGCAAATGAGGTCAGAAAAATGCCAAAAGTACATTGCAGTTGGGAAAGTACCGCGCATGGCTCACGATTTACTTCCCTCTAGCAACGTAAGGGTCTAAGTTAAAACAAGTAAGTTTTTATGTCAAAGTTTAGTTTTAGTACGAGCTTATCACCACTTGCAACATAATAAGGTCTTATAAAAGTATAAAAACCGAAAATTAGAGGTATTACAAGACAGTAACAAATACCCCCAAAAAATGGGGGGAGGGGGGATATACGGGCAATAAATGGTTTATAGTAAGAAAGAAGGAGCAAACAAGCCACACTAGCGCATCCGCTAACCACCCATTTATATGTCAAAGTACGCCCGGTCTTTTCGCAGAGAACCATTAAAATTTACCTGAAACTGAAAGGAACAATAGTGATCGGTGCGATTTTCCATACTTTTCAGACAGGTGACTGAACACGCATCATCACAAAAACACCACAGCGCCCGATCTAGTGCCGATCAATGCAGGTAGCAGCGGTAAAAAAGTAAAAGCGTACATCTAGATCTAGAACTAGTAGATCTAATTTTTTTTAAGAAAAAAATAAAAAGGTCTAAGAACCACAGTTCCGCGCTTTGTGGCTGAAGGCGGTTTTGAGGCGAATGCTGAAGGTCATAGCCAATGGTCATAGCCCAGGGTCATAGCAATATCACTGCCTTGCTTACCTGCCACTGACTAAGCTTATTTTATGCTGTTCAGACATGAAATTATGAACATGTCAAAAGATTAAGGTATTCATCACGTACACATATAACTATAACTCACGTACATGCATACATGTATATATATATA
>NW_004797795.1:167697-169503 GCF_000002075.1 Aplysia californica
CGGGGGAGAGAGGGACAAGAAGTACAAATCTGTACTTTGTTTTGTTTGAGGGGGGGGAGGGGTTTTTGTTAAAGTTGCCCTTTGACATACTACGTGAAGCGTTCTCTCGTTATGAATGGAGCGATTGTGAACCAAATGTTTTATTTCACCTTGACCTATCCTTACAGGCTAATAACTTCAAATCAGCCCCGAGGCCCAACTGGGAGAATGAATAGGCCTACAATAAATCATCTAAATTTTCAGTCTTTAATCAACAACAAAATTATACAGAAAAAAAAATGTTCTTATATTGATTTTCAGAAGACAGCCTCTTTTTGTGCTACATGTATTATAGAGACAAATTATAACATGTTTAGTGATCAAAATATAGATTCAATTGAAGTATTCTGTCTTAAATTATTCTTAAATATTTTCAGAATAAAAAATATGTTGGTTAAGTTTCTTTTTAATAGACGATCTCAATAGAGTAGTAATAAATTTATATTCGCAACACTGGCACATTCCCCCAAGGTCGCCGGAGCGCCGACTTTTAGACCAGGGGTACAGTACTTCGACAGCAGAAAGAGCGCAAAGGGTACACCTGCGCGAATTGTTTGAGAATAAATTACACGTGTACACACTGTACTGTAGGCCTATTCATTTCCAACTGTCGTTCAAATACATCATGTATAACATTCTACCTCGATGTTTCCATTCTAGTTGACGGTCTACGATTACAATCGGGCCAGTCTGAAAAGTGTCCCACTTGACGCTCTTCTGATCTGCTGACTAACCATAATCCGTTCTATGCATGAAAAATTATGAAATTTATGCAAACTGAGCCCAAAAATGTGAAATTATGCAATTCTGTCATTTTAGCAAAGAATGATAAAGGAAAATAATCAGAAATTAGTTTGTTTTTTTAATGATCATATTTTGCTAAATTATGCGGGGTGCATAAAACCACGGGGAGAGAAGCAACACGGTAGACTGTCAAGTACAACAGAAACAATATGGTAGACTGTCAAGCGGACTGACACCAAAGACCTTAGTTCAATTCTATGAACATTTTTTATTGACACCCGGTTATTGACATTCTCACGAAGCTGAGAACCCATGTTTAACGGTCATAATCGCTTTTCGTCTGGGGCAAGGACTTTTGAAACATATCTTATAACCACTTTGGTCTGGGGGTATAGCCATTTTGTGGGCGGCGCAAGACTGTGGCCTCTCGACAATGTTTGCTAGGATGTTCCTTGCACCTGTCGGATGTCGGCCATCCATTGATTTGATTTTCCGCTGGTATGACTTTCGTCTTCCCAAATGGCGGTGTTAGGCAATCTTCCAAATCTGAACGTTTTATTTATATTCTGAAGTCTGACAATAAGGTAAGGGTTAGCGAAGGTTACCGTAAGTGTAACCACTATTGACCCTAGGCCTACACTAACCAATCATAGTCTTTCCCAATCCAACCCAACCCTCATCTTGTTATCCGAATCCGGCAAATGTGAATAAAACAATCAGATCTGGGATAGCCTTCATTTCCTCTCAGTCTCAGTGGTGGTAAAATCTGTTCCCCACGATGATAAAAAAAATCCTTTCACGGTACAATTTACACCAGGTAACAGTCAACGAGGCCAGAAGGCTACAAAATAATAACAAGTCGACAAAAGGCCACTTAATCTCACCATAATATAATAATATAATGTTTGCTAGAGGTTTTGTTTCTTTGTTTGTTTGTTTTATTTTTTGGTCTGGTAGTTTCTTTGAAGATTGTGTCTTGCCTTCGTGTGAGTGGGACAGCGAGGTTGGTTTGCAGTAGGGGGG
>NW_004797795.1:169876-173498 GCF_000002075.1 Aplysia californica
GTGTGTGTGTGTGTGTGTGTGTGCAATGGAAGGAACGCAAAGGTCCAACGTTAATTTCACTTTTAGAAAAAGAATTCAAAAGCATTATTGGGTTGCCTTTTAGTCTGCCTTTGAACCTTCTGACTTGCTAATCTTCCAGTTTAGGAGTTTAGGATATGACCACAGAGTCTTTAATGGGCCTACAAGGGGAGGTATTTTTCTAACCTCTCTCTGGAATGACGACAATCCAATGACAGATTCAGGCCTCAGCTGTAAGCCACAGAGGGGGTTATTCTTAGGTCCCCTTGCCTCGGAACAGAACCTCCTGGGAAAAACAAATTCTGACCCCCTGTTCACTGGTCACAAGCGATGCGAAAGACCATTCTGACCCCTGCCCACTGTTCACAAACGAAAGCCCGAGCAGGACGCCTGTAATACTATGTACTAAACAGCACAACAAGACTTGACTAGCGAGTGTGGTTGACCCGCCCACTAACCTCCTGAGCTCCAAATGGGGGAAACAAATCAGCGGTCCCTAATCCTTATTTTGTAGGTGACCGTAGTACAGTGTTCACCAACTATACAAGTTGAACAAGCGATGTATCGGAAGGGGGGGGGGGGGCTTAGGATTTTTAAAGGATCACAATATATTGCAAACACGAGCAGTCCAAAAAAGAAGAGATTTTAGCAGTTATTAACTTATAACTAAGAAACAGCCCAGTTCACAGGACACATAAAATAATATGTCCAGATCACTCCTGGAATGCAAGAATACGCTTAAAGGTCTGCTTAAAAATGAAGGAGGCTTGGGTGATTTTAATGTAATGCCACAAACATACACTAATCCAGAGACCGTGGTATTTTAGTATTTATAATCATTTCACTAATCTAGGCTATAGTATATTTTTAGCTTTCTTGAAGACAACATTAGGCGTGTATTATAACGGCTTTCTCTTGATACATCTAGACTTTTCTAGGACGGAGGTTTATACACAGTATAGAGAATTAGTCACTTACCCAGCCAGTACAGTATCGAGGTCCAGGCTAGTGGTGGCTATCCAAAAACGAGTGAAGAACACAATACACTCCCACAAGCTCCCACACACTTCACTTCACGGTAGGTTGGTCACGCTGGCTGGCTCACAACAAAATTGTGCCTGTTAGTGTTACTGCTTGGTGCGAGGCGGAGCAGTTCTTCGGTTTGTGTCGAGAACGGGCAGGCCGGTCTATGGAAAGTGATATTGTCACTGTTTGTGAATTTGTAAGTAAGAAATCCGCCTTGATACGGTGGCCGGTACCATGAGTTAAAACAAAACAAAACAACAACAACAACAACATCAACAACAACATCAACAACAACAACAACAACAACAACAACAACAACAACAACAACAACAACAACAATAGCAACAACAAAAGGGTCCAGTTATAGTGTAGTCGTGCGAAAACGAAAAATTATGACGGATAAGAAAAGTGTTGCTTTGTTTTGCTCTTTTTTAACAGTGTGACGGTACATCAGTACTGAAAATGAATAACAGCGTCTATAAGTTTAGACCTATCCTGCTGTGTGTTCCTCCCGGGCGGTGCAACTGACTGAAATGTCTTTAGGCCATTCCCAAAGGGGGGGGATTAACCTGTTCTTATGCACAGAAGAATTGTAAGGGCTGATACTTCTATTTCATATAGAGTAACATGTGTGCCATATGGCACACTGATCCCACAAAAGGTCATTCCCAAAAGAAGAGGGGGGGGGGGGGGGCATTAATTAACCATGTTCTTATATGAACTGTAAAATATGAGCTGATTCATCAATGTCGTGCTCGTGCCTGAACTGCAACCGGACACTGCTGTAATCCTTACTATCGTCATTTTCCACTACTTCTTTTGTATGTTTGTCACACTCTTGTGACTCGTTATTTCCAGGGTGCCTTGATTGTCCAAGTGAGACTTTGTGCTGTTGAAGCTAGAGAGGTGAGCAGAGTAAGCCTGATTCCCTGTAGGCCCTCGTCCTCTGCGGTTTTTTGTCACTTGCAGGCCAGGCTCACAGGCAAATGAGCTTGTTTTCGTCAGTCACTGACTTCCTTTGCCTGACTAGGCTTACGTGATTTTCCTTCAAGCTCGCTTTTTCGTCAGCCGTACAGATGACTAAGAAAGCCTCGATTCGACTAATTTTGGAAGGAAATTTGCATCTTTCAGTACATGTACATTTTTGTTTCTTCATTGCACTTTACATGTTCAATAAAATTGTATCTCATTTATAATAACTTGTACAATAGTAGATTTGTGCTGAAACCCCCCCCCCCCCCCAAAAAAAATGAAATTAAAGCACTTCTAGATTATTTCGTTCTCGGGAGAGCTAAAAAATTAGACCTAGCCAAAGACGTGTCTCGATCTGTTCTCTAATGTTTCGTGCTTTCTATTTTCCGCCAATTTTGTGTTTCCTTCAGACCTTATATCTATCTCCCGATCAAATACCCACCGCTTCATCGATAACCCCCCCCCCCCCATGTTTCCGACTGTCTCACTGTCTTCGTTGTAGAAAAACTACATCATGATCTATTTTGCTTTTTTCCTTTCCTGCAAGGAGATTAAGCTCCTTGCTTTCCTGAAACAGTGCTGTAAATATGAAGATTAATTTACCCTTAGCTGATGAAAGTTATGATGGCCGAATGGACAGCGGGTATGTGTTTGAAGACAAACCATTATTTTGTAAACGTGGGTTCGAATCCCGGTCCCGGAAAGTGTTTTTTGTTGTTGTTGGGTTTTTTTCTTCTTCTCATCCTCCCAATTAACTGACCAACAATTTTTCCCATAATTATAATTTGTTGCTTTTTAGTTTTTTAAGTGGTGATGTAGCAGGCACATTCTGGTTTTGTCCTAGTTTTTACCTACAAAGTTTACTTTTCTTTTTACCTAGGCCTGGTCAAAGTTCATAGTGGCTTTCCTTGGTCTGTGAGTCTGTCATTTTTTTTTTAAGCTCTGAGAGGCCACATTTTTAGCTCTTCAATTGCAAATTTTCTTCAGCGTCCGTGGCCCCCAGTTTATAGATCTACACACCAGAAACAAGTCTGAAAATGTAAATATATAAATATAAATAAATCGCCTGTGCTGTCTGTTATTCTCGTAATCATAACACATGGGCTAAAATTAAATGGTTTAGCTGGTCTGACGTCGGTGGACGTGGATCTTTTTGAGTCGGTTCTACACAATGCAAAAACTACGTAAACATGTATTTAGCCTGGCATGGATCAAGTGATCGTATTTTGGTGGACGCGTAGACGAAAGGACTTCTCCGCTGACGTCCACCACTTGGCGCTCAAGACTTTAATACTACGTACAGTTGCGAGCGCCGCAAAACCTATACTAAAAAGAAGACCAAAAAAGTTATAGTGTATGTATCATGTACTTGCGTGTACAAGAGCCTGTGAACGCCTGCCCTGAAATGAATGTTTTTTTAACTTCCTTATTTAAATATATACCGTTAGTATGTAATTTATTATCAGTATCCCACACAGCTCATTTCACTTGAAAATGAAAACAAAAAAATTATCATCAGACAGACAGACAGACAGACAGACAGACAAGGCTGACAGACAGACAGACAGACAGACAGACAGACAGACAGACAGACAGACAGACAGAC
>NW_004797795.1:175477-191009 GCF_000002075.1 Aplysia californica
CAGGAGACCGGGGGTTGCGCACCCAAACAGTAGCGCGGTGATGCGGGCCTACTCTAGATCTATATCTAGATCTAGATATATCTAGATCTAGATCTAGATCTAGATCGATATCTTTTTTTTTTTTTATCTAAAAATCTAGATCTAAATATCTATCTAGATCTAGATCTATATCATAGATCTTATAGATAGATCTAATCTAAATAGAGATAGATAGACCTCAAGCTCGCTAGACTCTAGCCTACGATAGCTTAGTAGATCTAGAGATAAAATCTGAAGAATTTAATGTGCTAAAGTGGCTAAAGTATAAGATCACCAACTTAAGCGACTTAGAAAAAGGAAGTGGCTATTCTCATCCGGGGTGAGAATAGAAAAACGATCTACCTCTCACCCCGGGTGAGACTTGCCAGCGTAGGCTATTCTCACCCGGTGGGAAACAAGACCTGCTTTTTTCCTCATTTTGGAATACTGTCTATCGGTGTGGATGATCAAATTGATAAAAGTATTAAAAGCCAAGAAAAAATTACGTTATAGCACAAAAGTAAGCTAATTTGATCCTCCTCAAAGATTCTATGGCTATTTCACTGTTCGAATCGAGCCGAACTACGCGGGTCGCCATTTTGTTTTGCCCGGAAGTTCTCGCAAGATCTACTCCTCCCCTCTCTCTCTCTCTGTGTCTCTTTCTGAATACTGTCTATCGGTGTGGACGATCAACTTGACCAAAAACAAAGTTAAAAAATTATGTTAAAACACAAAAGTAAATTAATTTGGTTGTCTACAAAGATGCTACGGCTATTTAACTTTTCGAATCGAGCCGAACTACGCGGGTCGCCATTTTGTTTTGACCGGAAGTTCTCGCGCTACTCCTCTCTCTCTCTTTCTTTCTCTCTCTCTCTCTCCACTGCCCACAGACAAAATTGTACGCTTTTAGTAGGCTACAGTTGTAATGGAACGTTTGTTCACGGCACAGAATTCTACAATTTTTCTGTTATCACAGTGTAGAATTCTGTGGTTTAGGGTGAACGCAAAATTTGTTGGCCTAGATCTAGGCTATAACGGTGAACGCGCACCGGGTGAGAATAGCCAAAAGACTCGCCTGCACTATTCTCCCCCCGGGTGAGAATAGAGGTGGCCTAGAAAAATTTAAGCCTAGGGGTCGAGGAGGGGGTGGGGGGGTTCAGGGGGGTCTCCCCCCTGACAAAATTTTAATAAATAGATCTACCGGTCCGAGATACCTGAGATTCTCCATTGAGAGATATAAAAACTTGGGAAAATCATGAATTCCTAAGGTTGAGACATAGGCAAAGTCAGTCCGCTGGTCCGGTATTCTTCAATCTTACCTGGATTGAACATTGGTGGACCCACCGTGTTTATATATATATATGTATTAATGCGCACTCTAAGGCAAACAACAGACTTATACAGTCATGGGTCCTAATCGACCGCTACGCAAACTAGTTCCCTGTGACGCGAGGCGGAGTGAGTGAGGGCTGCGAGAATGCCACGAAAGAGAGAAGAGAGAGAAAAGGGGGTACGAGACAAAGTTGTAAACTGACCTGTATTTTAATTTCTTCCTGCACTGTCTGTTCTGGCACCTCCAAATTTCTTAAATCCTTTAATGACGAAAAATATGCACCACAATTGCACGTTGTCATTGTACATTGGAATGTAAAATCTCTGTTAAACGACAAAAACAGTCATGATAGGAAGCCATTGTTCGACATCATGCCTCATCGACAAACAACAAGATGAGCGGGACAATGCAGAGATACCGAGATGACCTATCAGTTCAAACAATGCAAATTAGCGCGCGTGCGCGTGAGCCCACAATTGCCCATTGTTGCGTAATTTCTTGGAGGCTGGCTTACGTTTGGTGGACCGCACCTTCAGCACTTAATTACGTTTTATGATAACTTATAGATCTAGTATTCGACAGCCGGGGGTGGGTGGGAGGTGGGGGGTTTCAGGGGGGCCTGCCCCCCTGGCTACAATAATAATTAAGAAAACACACACATACATTCAAATCAATAATAAACAGAGAAGAGAAAAGTGGACCAGGAACATTTTAAATAGTTGGTTCTGCCGAAGAACTTTAGTGGACCCACTTTGCCAGCCTAGGCTAGGCCTAAGACTAGAGGTACCATGAGAGATAGAGGCGCGGGTGAAGTTTACCGGACCAGTGAAGAGAGGGGGAGACTAGATTGACCAATCAGCGCTTGGGTCTAGCCACTCGCGCGCACTTTCTGTTGACTATATATGTGCCCGAAGTGAGAGGATGCAAGCAAGGGAGGAAGAGCAGAGAGAGTGCGCAGCGCTCAAGGAAGTACAGTGGACCAGCACATGGCCTCACACGACGCCCAAAAGTAGTTCCGGCCCCTCCCAGCGGTTGGTCCACCAAAGTTCAATCTTACCTAGATCTAGATCAAGAGAGAATGATCTAGCTAAATTGTCTTTTATACTTTTTATAATATATAGAGCATGTATGGCTCTTTTCGTCAATGCAGACGGTCAATTTAGCTTAAGAATATTAAGATGGTCTCAAGGAGGTTGTCTTCATATGATAACATATGATGCTGCTTCTTTCATGGCTAATTCTTCCAATGTCGTCAATATAAGAGCTAGTGGCTCTATCTATCCGAGGAGACTGTTCCAACACCGTCTTTAACACCTTTGTCATGATTCTTGGAGCGGAATTCAGGCCGAATCCTACCCTTGTCAAGCAATAAATTTTCCCCTTGTACTGCACCAACTGATGCTTCCAGAGATCTGTACTGGTACGAAGTTGTAAGTATGCAACGCTAAGGTCCACAATCTCTGGCTCCCCTTCAATATTCCGCCACTCTCGCATCCTGTCTGCACAAACATCAATAAGTTCATCTCCTGTGTGGCACTCTACGTACTTGTTCAGCTCACGGAAGTCTAGGACTGGCCGGACTTTGTTTTCCGTAGGCTGCTCGACCGCCATCAACGGAATAATTCCGTCCACCTCCCCATCCCATGGCATCAGTATTCCGTCCTCAATCCATTTTTCAACTTCTTTGTTGAAAAGCTCCTTCGTTGCTCCCTGCATTCCACTGTCATACATGGCAACCTTGTTCCTCAACTCTAGGGCACAAACGTCCTTCCAAAAGTACCTAACTGTCCATACATTCCCATCGAAGGTTGCCTCAAAATCTTTGTCCTGGATGGTAAGTCCATCGGGCCTCTGCGTTACCTGTGCTGGAGACCCGCCCACGACAGCGCACGCCACCTTCCCAAACTGTACAGTTTTGTCGCCAACAGTCACCCCTCCAAGCTTCTCTATGACATCCATTCCGATCACCACGTCGATACTACCAACGATATCATCAACCACAGTGGCTTGGGCTTCAACACACTCTCCAGCGATCTCAAGTTCAACTTAAGCAGTTCCCTTACATTTAACTATCCTCCCGTCGACTGCTTTGGTGTACACCTCCCCTTTCCAGTCATTCACACACCGGGACCTGATCATTGTATTAGAACACCCAGTGCCCACGAGCGCACAAAGCCGCCTGCCTTTGCTGTAGACCCTGATAATCGGTACACCCCGCACACCGCCCTTGGATGTAGTAGTTGACTTGCCACTTGCACAGGCTGTCCCAGTCTCTGTACCATTGCCGCTCTTGGCACCCCCTCCCCGATCTCTTGACTCGTTGACCTTGCACCGAGAGGCAATATGCCCCTCTTCGCCACATATGAAACAAACAAGTCGTCTTCTACGTTCTTGGCAATCCCGTAAAAAATGTGGCCCACCACACTGAAAGCACTTGACCCTCCATTTCTTCCCTTTGGACGCCGGCTCCACAGATGGAGCTGCTACACCCACGGAATTCTGAGCCAAAACACGAGCCCTTCCAATAAGGTCGGCCACCCTCATACCCTCAACTCCAAAGATTTGCTGTAACTCCAATCCAACATTGTCCGGGAAACTCGTTATAAATGCTAACTTCACCACCTGCTGTAAGCCATTCCCAGTAAACCCACACAGCCTTGCAAGCCTCTGCAATTCGTTAGCAAATACATCTACTGCTTCACCCGCCCATCTACACTCCCTTAACCTTGCATAGGCAGTAAATTGATTCTTTGCAAAGGCTTCCCGCAGGCGGCTTTTTAATGGCCGCAATGTCAGTCTTCTGTTTCGCATCCATCTCCAGATAGACAGCTAAAGCTACCCCCTCCAGATACAGTGGAATGAAGCTCGCGACATCATCAATGTTCGTCAACTTTGCCACTAACTCTACTTTAGTAAGCCATGCCTCGACATCCCCTTCCCCACTAAAGGTTTTAACCATATCAGGCCAATCAGCCGCCACCATCTTTGCTGCCATACTTAGCAACTTAATCTAGTCTAGACTCTAGATCTAGATGAATCCAGCCCCAGCTTAGAGATCTATATTTCTAGCCGAAATAGCTTGTTGTTACTTGGAACATAAAACAAAGATTTTACACTACTAACCTTCTGTCACATGCCACTATAACAGGAATTAGCCAAACCTGTTCCTCTGCTCTGTGTTGTGATTCCTTCCGCAGCTTTAGGGCCCCGATGCGTTGGATTGGAATCTCACACTTCAAGCACAACTGAACCGAAGCTCTAACTAGCCTTTTTCACAACCTATACTTTCAGCAGGCCTCCTCTGCCTTGATACAACTCTCTCCTCTCAAGCACCCACCAGTAGTAACTCAGACTTTTATCAACTTGCAAACAATACAACTGAACACAGACTCACACTTTACTCACTCTTACACTTTCAGCCAAACAATACAATAGGCTAGGCCTAACCCCCTGCCACAACCAAAAACAACCAAATACACCACAGTTATTTTGCCCACTAAAGAAATGTAGGACTGTTCTTTATAATATTGATACTATTGGACGCAAATTGCCGGTGCACTGTAATTGAGAAATCAATATTTTTGAGTGCTAGATCTAGATCTAGATCTAAATAGTCAAAATATTTTTTTCTCCCCAAAATCACTACTTTTGGGTGAAATTACTCAAAAAGTACCACTCAAGACATGTATAGGTTTATTCCAAACGCAATTCTGAATAATTCCATATAAGATAGGCTTACACATATTTTTTTATGTTTGTGATCCTTTTTTCAAAATTATTTAAACAATTTTTTTTTTCAATATATCGGATGTTATGATCCAAATGTACCAATATAATGGAATCTATGTAAATAAGTGCACATTTTTCAATATTTTCCTGTTCTATATACAGTTATGGTTATTTTGATGTATCATTTGAGTAGGTGCAAACATATTTTTTTAGTTTCACCTGAGGTTATAAGTTTTTTATTTTCCCATTTTATCCGCATCCAATCACAATTGTGTTGCATAATCGCCTCTTACAGGAACCAAAGTTGAAAAATACACAAATAAATAATACAGATGTATTCTACAAACCATACTGAAAATGTTGGTATATAATATATTGATATTTATTTGAATTTATGGCCCCAAAGACCTGTGAACTACGCACTAGTCATTATCTCATTTCGCCCTCCCGAAAAAAATTTGTCCACAAGCCGAAAATAATACGTAGCGAATGAGTTAAGACTCAGTGGTGCCAAAAAATTTTACTTACCAATTTGACTCCCTTTTCTGTCAATCAGAGATTGACATTTAGTGCTCATATATTCCTAGAGTATCAGAGCAAGGAGATGTAGGGTGTTGGAGATATGGGTCTATTGGTTTGGCAACTACTGTATATCTTGTATAACAGTGATGACAAAAATAGATAAGCAGCAAGGCAAATTATAGACTTAAAATTCCATTTGTTTAGTAAACAAAAACTTTGTACACTATGAACTCCATTCATAATGGTAATATGAATGACAAGCATTGTAACAATGACGCAGTGCACAAAACATGTCATCATTGTTATGTACAAGAAAGGATACACATTGGACATTATCATTGACAACACCTCACAATTGTGAAAGGCTGTACAAATACAGTTATCAAAGCCTCAGCACCAGAAAAACACTTGTGTAAAACAATTTTTAAACTAATATGAGGCCAAAGCACAAAATCAATGAGGCTGACTTGTACATATAACAGTGATGACAAACATGACTTGTACATAACAATGATGACACAATGTACGAGAAAAGACAAAGTCTTGCCCCCAAAGAGAAATGCGCACTTTAAGAATTTTTTTAAAAAGCTGGAGATGTTTCTTTTGCTTTGAAACAGATATATATCAGGTCATATCAAAGACAGTGGACAATCACAATTATGTTGCTAATTATGACAAACAGTACTCGTACATAACAGTTTGGACAAAACATACTGGGAAAAGGTAAAATCATGCCTACAGAGAACAAATTTGCACTATGAGATACACAGATCAATAAAGGCGTATTTTGCTTCTAAATGAATCTTGCATGTGTATGAAATATATGTTGAAAACTTATTGATATTAGCAATGATAACAAATATTACTTGTACATAACAATGTTGACACAATGACACAATGAATTGGAAAAAGGCCTATCATACCTACAAAGAACAAATGTGTACTTTTGAGTTAGACAGATAAACAAGGACATGTTTGTTTATTTGTTTGAGTAAAGAGATCAAACATGACATATAAAAAATGTTTGCTCTTTGGACAATGTAATTTCTAGTACATCAGTCAGTCTTGTACGGCTGCATGACGACACCCCAAACGTCATCACTAGCACAAAAGCTAAATCTTTAACCTCAGAAATGATCCGTCTCTCGAAGTTTGTTCACACATCACACTCTTGTTCCAGGAATCCAATGTAAACACAGCAATTTCACTAAAATATTCAATAGGGTAGCCTAAAAACACGCAAAACAGTCCAGTACATCACATTCAACGCAAGAATCTTGTGCGTCACCAGACGCCGAAGGCAATGACTACTTTCGTTTTTCTCTTTCCCCCGTTGCTTCCACTGTTCTGGGGAAGCGGGTAAGGGGAAGTCACTCGAGAGAACAATTATATCCGGGCACTGTTGATGACCTGTTCAAAACAAAAGTTGGCTGAAATTCGGACTTCCGGAACGTCGCAAGGTGACGACAATCACGGCGAATGTTAAACAGCCGACTGAAATTGTAGATCTAGGAACCCGATGTTCCTTTCGTGCATCGCAGCTTTTGAAGTATTGAATAAACGACGAAAAGCAGAAAGATTTAACCAGTTATGGTGATTCTACTGAAAAATAATGTTTTTTTCTGAAACACCTAGTCCATGACGACACGACTGACACACAAGTGATCCGAATTGTTCGTTTATTTGCAAACAAATAAACCGATTTCTTAAGCAAGTTATCCTTTCTCGATGACAAATAGCACAGGATCAAAGCACACGATAAAAAAAAACACCGAAAAATACTAAATTTTGGACATTCTTGGAAGTTTGCATTGGTGTGCTCAAAATGACCGTCCAGGAATCACTAAAAAACGAACGTTTTTGGCACAAAATTTACAAACTCAAGATTGTAAAGCGGACATGGGGTCTGAAACTGCTAATGCAGGTTCTACATCCTATATTTGACATGTGTATGAGTTTTGGAGGAATAAATACTAATGCATCACATTTTATGTACAGTAATGTGAGATGTGTGTGTTTTTCCCCATGTTTTGTTAATGGCTCAAGTCAGTCTCGTGGATCGAAGCTCTGTATTTCCGCTGTTTTCCTTTCGTCATTGGCGCTTGTCAGCCTGGTTGTTTCTAAGGCTGCTCAATCTCTAGTATTATAGTTCTTTCCTTTATCATTTTCCTCCAAGTGTTCCTGTCCTCAGCTATTTCTTCCCAGATGCTAACATCCACTCCAAGCTTGGAGAAGCTGTTTTTGCCAGTGTCTTTTGTCCTCAATTTTGGTTTTCCTCTTGTCTCTTTCCCTGGGCAAGTTCTCCTTGGAGAAATCACACTCGGAGAAGTTGCTTTGGAATCTGGTTGTCGTCCATTCTCATGACATGGCCTAGCCATCTCAATCTTGTTGTCATGCTCTGGAGGTTTGCCCGTGCCAACACCTCAACATTTGTAACCTTGTCACGCCACAAAATGCCTAAGATATACAGTGCATATATATCAATATAAATATAATATAAAGTAGGACTGGAGCAGCTGTCACATTCCAGCCACGTAAACAGAGAGTTGTTCAGGTCTAAATTCCTTTGTGGTAGAGTTGTTTTTTTCATGAGTATTATTTTAGCTTCAACCCCTGTTCTGTCAGAAATGGATGCATTATGATTATCAAAGGTCCCACCTTTTAGAAGCCATGATGTTTTTCAAGGGGTGCTTAACTGGATCTAGAATCAGATCAATTAACAAGGGGGAAAAGCAATAACCATATAAGTCTTATTGGAATTTGTTTGGTTTTTAAGTTTTTGCTGTTTTATTCTGGAAAACAATTTATCTAGTACAGTATGAACCATAGTCAGTGTGAGACTCCATATCATACATCACTTTTTGAAGCAGCGCATGACGGTGGAGTCTTACACTAGGCAGTCGGTAAGGCTAGCATCTGCATTTGTTGCCATTTTTTTGTCCAAAAGTTGCCAAAAGTTGCTACAAAAATGGAAAAAGTGGCCATAAAAGTTGCCATAATTAATTTTCAAGCTTTAAACTCTATGTGACGACGTATATGGCAAATTTACGATAGAGGTGACTTAATTTAAATCACCAGAATTTCTTGTGCTCTGTTTTAAGCTTCCAGAATATCATTTGTAGCCAGAGAGTGTAAAAACGTGAAATGAAAAAGGTTTCACAACAGAATGAAATCAAAATTAGAACAGCGCATAAACAACCACAAAAATTAACTAAGTGTTCACCTATCCGAAGATTGGCCATTTTAACCCTAAACGTGTGTAATTCAAGAAAAAGTAGGCCTACAGGATATTACATGATGCAAATATGAAATCATACACAAGGGGCCTGCCAGTGTCAGTGTTTGGTTTTGATGGACATGCTCTAACATTATCATCATCCAGTGCCACATCTGCTATAGACATCAGCGATCATGGTTCTCCATTCATTCCTTTCATCGGATGCTCTCATAAAAGCTACGTTTCCTGATCTTTTCCTGTTACCCATTTTTTTAGGTTTCCCAAATACATTGTTCTGGGCCTACCCCTGCCTCTTTTGCCTTCAATTTTGCCAGTGAGTGCTAGATATGTTCAAAACCTTAATGTCTATTCAGGTGTCCCAAAAACTGCATTTGTCTTTTCCTGATTGTTTTTAACACGGAGCATCCAACGTGGGCTTCATCAAGCCCTACCTCATTTGATTTCTTTTCCTTCCTTGATACTCTTAGCAGTCTCCTAAGAAACCACATTTCTGCTGCTTCTATTTTATTTTCACTGTCTTTAGTGATTGTCCAGCATTCACAGCCACATAACATTTCAGAACTTTCATTTTGGTGGTCATTGAGATGTTTCTATTTTTCAGACTCTCTAACTACGCATTCAAATACATATATATAAAAAAGGTAGGAACTACATCAAATTAAATGACAGTACGCTATATAAACACTCCAAAAAATATAGAAAAACCACACATCAGAACAATAACAAGAAAAAAAATTAACACAGCAACAAATTAAAACACAACAAAGAAGGAAAAATAAAAAAGGAACAGCAATATAAATAGTATGTAATGTAATTCTTCAGTTCAAAAAAACAAATCAACGTGGTGTCAACAAGTGAGAAAGAGACAACGTGAAGCTAAAGTGTAAATAGACTTTCTTTCTAAAAGTAAAGATGTTCAGTTTCTTTTCCTTTTTAAAAAAATTTTTATTCTCTGACTGGTTTTTGGGTTTTTTTTGAAAAATATCAAAATCGCAGCCGCGATTCACGGACCAAAAAGTGCCAAAAATTGTGGTCACGGGTCGCGCGACAAATGCAGATGCTAAGTAGTGGGGAAAAAGGAAAGTGGAGATAGGTTTTTGACTGATTAGGGTGCAATTTTGAAAAACTGAAAATACTCAGAATGTACCTGGTACATCATGAAAATGAGTAATTTTTAGCGCTGTGCCATACTGTGTACGTCACGGAAGTTGGAATAATTTGCCGCTCCTGGTTGCCTATATATGACGTTACATGAAGCTACAACGAGCACCTAGCCCACCTCTGCGATTAGCCCAAATACAGATGACGTATTTCCGCCATCTATTTTTGTCGTCTTCCGGGGTTTCACCCAAGACTCTTTGGTTTCTGTCGCCAGTAACTGTTGATTAGATCTTGCTGTGTTTGGTTTTTTCTTGGTATTAATTTGTATTATCTTTTATTTTATATAAAAACAATCTAAACAGTTCCCATTCCATAAATTTACCCTCCTCAAAGTAGCACACACGCACACTCACACAAGCGTGTGCGCACACACGCACAGACACACACGTACACATGCGCGCGCGCCCACAGCTAAAGCAGTCGGCAATGAAACCTTGTGACTTACCCATCGTGCGCTAAGCGGCAAAGCAGGCCCGCCACGGTGAGATCTAGTCAACTGGCAAGGGAACCCCCGAAGACGACAAAAATAGATGGCGGAAATACGTCGTCTATATTTGGGCCAATCGCAGAAATGTGCTCGGTACTCGCTGCCGCTTTATGTTATAACGTTACATGTATGCCACTTTAATACTTTAAACCTGACTGTAATTCTTCTGTACAGAGTTTAAGTGAAAGGCGCTGCGTAGATTCGTATTCGGGAATAAAAGATGGGCGTTTCGGGATCAAATTTGCTAGTATTACTTTACTGCTAGGCTTTCAAGCGATGGATAAACACAGATCTAAGCTTGCGGGAAGCTGCGTGCTCTCGTAAAACGTAAACATCGAAATGACTTTAAAAAGTAAAATAAGTTCTTTTTTTTTACTTACATTTGCAGATTATTAGAAATTATGAGTAAGATGAGAGGAAATGGGGAGTAAGAAAAGTGAGAAAAGTGACATCGAAGACTCGGTATACGAAATATGTCATGAGTGTGCTAGATCTAGATCATGCGGCCATTACAACTGAGATATTAGGCTGCTGTCCTGGGAAACAAGCTCAGCTGAAAATCAATGCTGACAGTAGGAACGCATCCCCCTGGCAACGAAAGGATTAAAGAAAAGTCATAATAATAATAATAATAATAGATAGTATTTGTATAGCACATGTCCCCATTTGAAAGCAAGCTCTATGCGCTTTACACTATATTATTACCCTAGCAGACCTTAGAACACTCAGAAACATTCTCAGATTCCCGGAAAGCATACAGTGCAAGCAGCCTGTTAAGCGCTCAAACACTAACAAACTAACAAGATCTTTCACTGTCTATAGCTGGGTACCCTATCCCACCTGGGTGAAGTGGGGAAAATTCATGTAAAGTGTCTTTCCCAAGAACACAAAGTCGAGCCCTCGTTTCAAACCTCCGAACCCGCAACCTCACGATTACGAGTCCAGTAGCCTAACCACTAGGCAGCTGACACCACAAGAACTGCTCAAGAAGAAATAAGGTTCAATACAATAGAATGTTGATGGAACACAGCTCCAACAAGTAGGGGAATTTAAATATTTGGGAAGCATCTTCACGCAAGATGGGCGTACGCACAAAGAAATAGAAACAAGAACTACGAAGGCAAATGCAGTGACCCACCAGCTAGCACCCCTGCTCAGCCACAAGAACATCCCAACCGGAGTGAAATCCCAGCTCATCAAGAGCATCTTCATACCAACTTTAACATACCAGTGCCAAACATGGTCTCTAAACAAGCACAAGAAAGACAAATCAATGCATGCGAATTGAGGTGTCTCCGCATAACCATCAACGTCACTAGAAGAGACCGCATAAGAAACGAAACCATACATCTACAAACTTGAATACCAACAGTAATAAAATTCATAGAGCGTCAAAGAGTCAAATGGTTTGGACATCTAACCAGAATGCCCCAGAAACAATTAGTGGTTAGAGCTTAGATAACCCGAGAATCTGGCTTCAAATCAAGAGGAAGACTAAGAAAGACCTTGCTGGATGGGGTTAAAAAGGTCCTGGAACGACATAACATATCTATCATAGACGCTATCCACTTAGCACAGGACCGAAACTTGCACCTCCCCTCGAAATCCTAAGGATACCAAAGAAAGGAAAAAGAAAAAAAGAAGACAATACAGCGTAACTGTTATGCTCTTTAAACTTGCTGAAAAACAATTCACAGTGGAACGAATCAAGTTCAATATTAATTAAAAAATTTTGGAAAATTTTGGAAAATATCAAGATTTTCCTAAACCTTAAGGTAGACCGTAGGCTTAAATGAGTTTGTTGATAATTTTAAATTTCGTATTTTAGCTTGGGGGTAGTTTTTCTTTCGAAGCTTTCAGAGTACTGGCTTTTTAAATAATGATGTTAAATACGGTACTCAATCTGGGCATGTGGTACAGCTTTGTTGTCTTGTGTGCCGGTGAAATGTTATAGGTTTATCAGCTCTTGCTTTTGTAACAGTTATTTACATTTATTTACATATATAATATATATATATATATATATATATATATATATATACATATTCTTTTTCGCAGAGACCCAGTGAACACTCTTCAGCTGTATCCCCCGAACAAGATGTTGTGGCCACAGATTCTTCTACTGCCGCAGCTGAAAAGCCAAGGCAAAGATCCACTGGCTCAGAAAAGCCAGAGTCCAGCAGGACAGGGACAGATGAAGGAGAGGATAATTTGACTTGTGATGATTTACCTTCATTGTCATGGAGGACTGTGTGGTTTTTACGTTTCTTAAAGTGTCTGCTTTGGCTGTTGCTATGGGGAGCGTTTATTGAGCTTGAGTTTGGTGCCGTATTTTTCGCCATATCTTTGATATTCTTTATTTATTTCAATACTAGAACTGGTCCAAAGGAAAGTAAACTCAGTGCTTATTCTGTATTTAATGAGAATTGTGAACAGATTCAAGGAACTTTGACAGCGGAGAAACTTCAAAGAGAAATGTTTAGGGTACCAGGTCTTCCATCGTGATAATCCTTTGAATGAGACTGATTGTGTATGTGGACGTTAATCATTGATCGTGCAAGATTATTGTTTGGACTCAACAAGAATTTATGCCTGGGTCAGTCCTCATCCATACTGCAACCACTAAGTGCACTTTAGCTAACAGCATTTCATGTCTACATATTATAAATACTTCCTGCTACCTTTGTGTCCTGATCATTAAATTCTGTGATGCTGTAAATTGAACACATTTTCAGGGTCTTTTTTTCTGATTGAATGTATTTTCCTGAATGCTTATGTGCATGTTTTTGCATAGGTGTGCCACAAAAAAGTGTCTAGTTAACGAAGCTAAAGGCACTTCCACGGAAAGTTAGTCATCAAATGAAAATGAATTTCAAAAGGCAAATACAAATATTCCTACTGAAAACCACTAAAGATGGAAATAATCATTTCTGTATGTCATGTTGTAGGTATGATGCTCGAAGTATTGAGATTATTACCCTTGAATACATATATATATATAATACAGTCGAACCTGCCCTGATGGCCACCTCTATAAGACGGCCACCTGTACAAACGGCCACTTTCCATTTCCCCCCTTTCGTTTTTTCTATATAATTTAACTGTGTAAAACGGGCACCTGTCCAACGTGGCCGCGGCCACCATATTTTAACACACAACCCCTATCACACTAAGCTATAACACCTGTCTTAGATGACCACCTTAGTGACTCCATTACGTTTTGTCATAAATTGTGCACTGGCCCCTGGCGTTGTGGGCGAGCCGTCATAATCCAATCACTTGTCGTTGTTGTTAGGTAGTCCCTCCAACCAATTATGTTGCGTAGGCCCCTCCCACTGTTGACCAATAGGTACCAATTTTCAGCTGCTGAAAAGGTAAGCATGTGATCCCTCATAACCCATAAGCCCCGCCCAGAACTCGTACACAAATCGTAAGTGAGATGAGTGGTCACTGTTTACCCAATCTGTAACAAAGTAACAAAGTGACAGAAGCGTTGCTCGTTCTTAGAGTGGTGGGGACCCATGTGTTTGTTTTAACATTGCACTCCTCGTCTGATACATTTCGTTTTATTGTCTTGCGCA
The DNA here is from genome assembly GCF_000002075.1 of Aplysia californica. Taxonomy (NCBI): domain Eukaryota; kingdom Metazoa; phylum Mollusca; class Gastropoda; order Aplysiida; family Aplysiidae; genus Aplysia; species Aplysia californica. The sequence goes on from NW_004797795.1 coordinate 189,547, forward strand.
AAATCAGCAACAAAATAAAAATAACAAACTAAATACGAACCAACAACAACAAAAACAACAACAGTGCGGCTACTTTCGATTGCACCATGGGTTGGAGTTGATACAGGTGTCTTGGCTTCAAGGGGGGTGTTAATCTACTACTATATTATCTCTCTATCAAAGACAGCAGATTTGTTGACCTCGTTAAGTCAGTTAATATGTGCTACTTTATTCTGAAATAATATATGTGAAAGACAGTGATATGCTGTGAACAATGTAAAGTGCCGCACTCACTTCCTCGCAGAAATGTGTACAAGGCACAATCGCTGTGGATTTAGTTCTTGGTGTGCTCTGTCTAGTTCTTCTGGGACACTCTCGGTCATTCCCCCCCGGGCGGTGCCACTGACCGAAGTGTCTTTAGGCCATTCTCAAAGTGTGGACATTTCTCGTTCTTATGCACGGTAGAATTGTAAATGGGCTAATTCAACAATGTCACGCTCATAGCTGTACCTGAACAACAGGGAACTGCTGCTTTTTCTTTCCTAATCCTTACTATCGCCATTTCCTCTACTTTTGCATGTTTGTCACACTCTTGTGACCTGCTGTTTTCGGGGTGCCTTGAAAGTCGAAACAGACTTTGTGCTGTTGAAGCTAGTCAGGTGAGCAGAGTAAGCCCGATTCCCTGTAAAGACTTCTGTGTTGACATCCACCCCTTGGCGCTCACATGACCTTAAGCAGTTGCAAGCGCCGTAAAACTTTTGCTAAAAAAAACCCCAAAAACTCTTAGTCAAATTGCTCATGGACAAAATAAAGTAATAAAGCCTCAAAAGATTGGTGACTTTCTCCGTGACCCACTGCGCCCACCTACCAAGAATTGTAGTACTGATGAGCAAATTCCTGGGCACAGTGTGCGCATTTAGGGTATGATGCCGGAAGGTGATTCTTAAACACACATGCATGCATGAACGCACGCACACACATACATACGCGTGAGCTAGCAATGATAACAGAATTAGTGTTGTGTGATCACCTTTCCCGTCGTCACCATATTTAACATAGTACTTGAATTGAATGACAAAAATATCTCTTGTGTCCCTTGATTTTTCACGTCCAAAAACATCAACTCATCCACAGTCAGTTTTGTTTTAGTAGAGGTTTTACGGCGCTCGCAACTGCATAAGGTCATATGAGCGCCAGAAGATTAGAGGTGTTACAAGAGAGAGAGAGAGAGAGAGAGAGAGAGAGAGAGAGAGAGAGAGAGAGAGAGAGAGAGAGAGAGAGAGAGAGAGAGAGAGAGAGAGAGAGAACAGGAGAAAGAGAAAGTGGGAGAGATATATATAGAGAAAGAGCAAGACACACCAGAGACAGAGAGAGAGAGAGCGAGCGAGAGAGAGAGAGAGAGAGAGAGAGAAAGAGAGAGAGAGAAGGGGGAAGAAAGAGAGAGAGAGGTAGAGAGAGAGGTAGAAAGAGAGAGAGAGAGCTAG
>NW_004797795.1:191338-206353 GCF_000002075.1 Aplysia californica
GGGGAAGAGCTGTGTTGAGAAAATCGAGGTTTCATCTAATGATCTTGAAACACCATAAAACAAACTAGTGACTCCCTCAAAGTCTCAAACTAAAAATAGTGCAGGTTTTTCAAAGCAAAAGTAGAGCTACTTGTGAATCAACACTTCACTGATTCATTGAAATATTCAGTACAAAGAAAATACAAGCCCATAAAGTTTAACCATGTCTTATTCTAGACAACAAACTACATGTTCCAAAAAAGCAAGGCCACAAGCTGAGAAGGTAAAAAAAACCCACTTTGTTTTAGGAATACAGTAAAACACAAACCTTGTGGGACCAAAGAATTTCTTCTTGTTAAGCAGGTTTCATGTAAAAGCAAGGTGCAATGCATAGAAAAGAGGTGGGGAAAAAACTCGGGGATTTGAAATCCTTTTGTGGTGAAAGGAGTTTTGTATTAAATGGCTACATGTTCAACAAAGTTTATTATATTTTCTGTGTCATTGCAAACAAAAGTACATGCTTGGAAAGTTGGGTTCTTTTTAACTCTTTGTCTCCAGCAAGGCGCTCCCAGCGGCTCATGGTCAGAACCCCTGTGCCAGTGCGCCGCTGGCAGCGGCTTGGGCACATTGACTTTGACATCAAATTAGTTTTCTGCAATTGCCGAGAACAGGGGATTTCATTCATTAGATGAAAAACTATCAAAATAGGCTGACTTGTTTTTTTATTTAAGGACCCATTTAGTGACGTTTTTGTCATTTTTAGATTTAGTATAAAAAAAAGGGCCCGGCGTAGTGGGTTTACCCCCCACGGAGATAAAGACTTAATCTCATTGGCACCTTTATTTTATTTGCAGCTACTGTTCCCAAAACTGACTTCATAAAATATATTAAAAGAAAAATTAAGTTATCATGTATAGATTCTAATGTCGTCTATATTATGCTATGTTACTGGAAATTTATTCAGTTTCTTTTTTACTATGAAAATTCAAGAATAACCAAAAGTATTCTTTTACTCTCATCTACAGTCTAGCACGTACATAGCCAACATGATATGGCAAAACACACACATAGTGAGCTGACTTTCAGGCCCCACATTCTTTCCTCATACATGATATATGAACTAAAGACATCCATAGCAAAGTTTGTACATAAAGAGAAGATTTATGCATCCCACCAATTTTGGTAGGGCCTACATGCGTGCTAGCCTGTGCTATATATATACAAACTGTTAGACATGACTATGCAACAGCATGAAAGTATTTCTGCCACAAGCTGTTCATGTCATGCAAGGCCAGAGGAGCAACATGGAAACATATAGTCTATAGAGAAATGCTGGCACTTCACGAAAATGATGAAATTACCGGTAATATTCTAATAATCATCTGAAGACGTTGTATTTGAAACTGTTAGTGTTAGTTTAAGCATGATTATCTGCAACGTGCACTAAATGTTTCCAACAAAGCCGAAAATGTTCCTGAATTCTAAAGTCTGGTGCAGTAATAATAATGGTTGTAAAGCACACAGAGAGAGCCTATTGTAAAGAGTGGATATATGTGCTATACAAATGCAAATTAAAATACAGTGGAACTCGGATTCAACGAGAACTCGGATTCAAAGAGATGAGATAGATTGCCCGTTTTTTTTTCTTCTTTAAAATCAATAAAAATAACCCGGATTCAACGAGCACTTAAATCAGCGAGCTCGGATTCAACGAGGTCGCTTCCTGGGTGAACAGCCCCGGCAGACGTGGCTTCGCTCATTTTTCTCTCACAACAAACTTTATCCATTCCCGGAAACCATCATTGCTCCTGCATCGTGAACCATTGGCATTATTCACTTAGCCGATTGCATGCGACCAATCAGCGGCCTTTTTTCATACTAACACATGCGTTGTTGGCACGCGCACATGTCTACTCTGGCTTGTGTTGGGGTCGGAAGGGCGGCCTGCACACGTGTGGCTGTGTGTGCATGTGGGGGCACTAGCGGTCCGGGCGTTGAACGTCGCAGAAAAAAAATGCGTCGCACCCAGTCTTTTTTTCCCCCCTCAGCAACTCGTCATTATTACAATGATAAGCTAGTCTTGACGTAGATCTACGTAATGAATCGTGCGCTGGTCTATGGAATCAAAAGGTGCCGTATGCTAAGCTCTACACAGCAACACAACTTTTTGGTAAACAATCGAGATGACACAGGCGTGTGCATTTGAACGAATCTGTCTTTTTTTTTACACAGCTCATAATATGCACGCATAGCAGGCACTACTTGTGAATTCTCTTTAAACATTATTTGCTCAGTGCCTGTAATTATCTACACAAAACCTCATGTTTGCTATAACGAACACTCGGATTCAACGAGATTTAAGGTCAGGTCAGGCGACCTCGTAGAGAGTTCCCCTGTATTATCAAACATTGATACTGAAGAAAAAAGAAAATCAACGATAACAAAAGTCCCAAGTCCCTTAATTTTCAGAGCTCTGTGTTTATGGCATGCTTGTTTCATACCCATTGTCCAAGCCACAAGCACAGAAATAAAGCTTATCTATAGGTGAATAGGTAAGAAGGGAAAGCGAATGAAAGGTGAGGGAGCGATAGAAAAAGGGAGGGCAAAAGGAACCTCTCTGTTGACTACTGTTGATCCTAATCTATTCCATATATTTATGTACCACCTTCAGTGCACACATGAATAACATCTGGCTCATTCATTACTGAATATTATTTTGTAAGAGACAAAAGATGTGACAGTAAGTATTAGATTCTATTGCTTGTTGCACATTGGACTGTGGCTGGAAAAACCATTGGGCATGAAGCAAATCAGTAAGTGCCATTCACAATGTACTTTCTTTTTTTTCAAGGTGGTTACATTTTATGCAGAAAATGAAGGTTAGATTTTGAGCTTTTCCAAGTAAAACAGTGGGGTTATATAGTCAGATTTGTACCGAACTTAATATAGCAATCCCACCTTCACATTGTTCCTTTCAACCAGCTCTTATTATATAGTATTAAAATTTATTAATGATTGATATTGATAATGCATCCCTCAGTTAACTAGCTACTACATCTTCACATTACTAGTTTGAAATAGTTTTTCAAAATATTTGCACTCAATTTTGGGCAATATAAAATTTACACTGGACATAATATATCACAAGCTGTGTTTGCAAACCAACAAAGAGAAACCAGGATAATCAGAATATATACACATTATGAACAATATAATAAACCATAATAAAACAACCCAAGATCATGCTGCACTATAGCAATCAACAACGATGTGCCCATTAGTATCATATACTTGTTGAATGGTTGTGTCTTTGTACAATGTTATCATGTACCAACAGTAAACTTTTGTACAAGACATTGAAGGAAAATTCTCTTTAAAAAAAAGAGCTAATAACGTCTTTTCTTTCTTTCTTAAACAATAATCTTTTAGAGAAGAGACAGTAGACATCAAGAGGTTGCTATATCTGTCTGGGCTTCTTCTGCCAGGGACACAAGTTCTGAGTAACCATCAATGCTCACTGGTTGTAGACCCAGCTGCTTCATCTGGCAATAACAGAACAAAGATATTATGTGAATAGGCAAATGAACAAGCATTGTGACACTTTATTGTGAAACATAAAGAGAAAACAGTTGGGTTTTTTTTTAAAGTGACAATTGAAATACAAATCAAGTTCTGATACTAATGAAATGTAATCTTTTGTTAAGAGAAATGAATCTAACTCTAAGCAAAAGGAAGGAAAATTACAGTTTGTGGTAACAAGTTGAATTTTGCACAAAAAGTAAAATACAGGGGAAAAAAGGCCCTTCATATTCAGCCACTTTTAAAGTACAACTTTCACTTTCAACTGGCTACAAGACCATGCACAAATATGTGTCCATGAAGGCAAAATGCAAATATTCAGATCAAATAAAAAATTACGGAAAAACTTTCAGAATTCTAAAAAAAATAGCTTTCCAAGTAATAATTTGGAAACAAATATTTCCATTTTGCTTGAAAGAAGAGTTGTTCACAGTCATGTCACGAATGAATCGAACTGAAATTGTTCTATAATAACATTTAACTCATTCGCTACGTATTATTTTCGGCTCGTGGACGAATTTTTTTTCGGGAGGGCGAATGAGATGATGACTAATGGGCAGTTAAAAGGTCTTTAGGGCTACAAATTCAGATAAATATCAACGTATTATATATCAATATTTTCAGTATGGTTTGTAGTAGGTAGCGTAAACACGGCCTTGCGGGCACTCGCGGCCTTCCGACCGCGTGGTATCGGTGAAATCGGGATAATTCCGATCGCTGTTTCTTTGCTCTTTCGCTATAAAACACCAAATGCCGTACACCTTGTAAAAGTTCAGCTTTTCCTCGTTACAATGGTGTAAGTTGTTTATATGTCCGATTATTAGGAGCTGGAGAATCGCTGACGAAAGCGTAGCCCCTCGCGGTCGGAATGCATGGTTGGCCGGTTCAAAAATTGACATGCGTGCATTCAAATGCTTCGTGGAACGAGCGATGATTAAATACCGTCTTTTCATTGGCGGAGAACTGTAGAGCTTTAAACGGGCTTTTCCGTGGTATATATTTGGCCTTTGGCGTTTAAATAGAAAGCTTTTAAAAATGCTGTCAAAATGTTTTAAGGTCACTTTTTACACAAAATATGTAAAATAACGGCTTATAAAAGCTATCAATAAAAAGATCAGTATATTTTCTATTAGAATAAAGTAATCAGCTTGGAATTATTCTTTATCAATCCTTACGTGAGACTCGAAAAGCATGACCCCGCACGCGGGGTATACTACAGTATAAGCCGACTCGCTCGCCAACGCTCGGTGTTTTTGTTGAAATAACGACAGATCATCGTGTTTGAAGTGATAAAAATACTGATTTGTAATGATCTCAGTCTTGAAAAAAATTAGGCTCCATATATTTGTTATAGTGATTGTACTCTGTTAATGTGGAGATGTTTAGAGCACTCGGTACTCTTTTATTGTCTGTCAAACTTGGGGTTGCAGCCAGAGACTGACTTTAACAAATTTGATCAAATTTTAAACAACTACCATTTTCTTAAAAATTGACTGACAGGTTAAAGAATGGTACCAAAATGCTCAGTGGATATAGGCCTTTCAAATGGAACAGATAAATTTGGCATACAGCTACTTTGAAAATTTAGTTTCTGGTACCTATTTGTAGAATACATCTGTAATGTTTATTTATGTATTTTTCAACTTTGGTTCCTGTAAGAGACGATTATGCAACACAATTTTGATTGGATATGGATAAAATTTGAAAATAAAAAATTAATAATCTTTGGTGAACCTCAAAAAATGTGTTTGCACCTAGTCAAATGATACATCAAAATAACAATAAATGAATATAGAACTGGAAAACACTGAAAAGTTTGCAGTTATTCATCTACATTCTATAATATTTGTACATTTTGAACATAACATCCGATATTGAAAAAACAAAAAACATTTTATAATCTTGAAAAACGATCACAAACAGAAAAAACCCCTCTCGTATCTCATATGGAATTATTCAGAATTGCATTTGAAATAAACCTATACCTGTCTTGAGTGGCACTTTTTGTGTAATTTCATCAAAAAGTAGTGATTTTGTAGAGAAAAATATATTATGACAATTTAGATCTAGCACTCAAAAATATTGATTTCTCAATAACAGTGCATTGGCAATATGAGTCCAATCGTATCAATATTATAAAAAAGAGTCTTACATTTCTTTAGCGGGCAAAATAATGATAGATTTTGTAGTGTAAAATTACTAAGACTGGTGTCCGGGCTATAATTTTGGCATCGCGATAAAACAAAGTCGAATAAACTACGAAATTGCGTTTCAAAACTGAATCTAAATTTCCGATTTTCAGTGGAAATGCTTGACCCGGAAGTCAACATTATATTATGACCTTTATTTTAACATGGGTATGTGGATTGGAATAGAATCTAAACTAAAATTGAAGATCGGTTCTCGAGCCGCTGGGGGCGGTTTAGCGTACTGACGGCACTTTAGCCGCGCCACCCCCCCTATGGCTCAGCGTAGCGAATGAGTTAAAGATTAAAATTTTCAATACATCAAAAACAGTTTACTGCACGATGCTTCTCACCAGTGTCAATTTCAAACACTGCAAAAACGAAAAGTACCTTTGAAGAGCATTATTTAATTAATATATCACAGTATTTCTTCAACCAAGAGGTTATATATTAAATAAATTATACGAGTAAGCATATTACTTGTTGCCTGATTCTGATATTCAAAAACAAAGGCAACATCAGTCTGAATAAAAATTTTGAGGTGTGCACATTATAGGCTACTATAAGAAGATTTTTTTTTTTCACAGAATATTTAATCTATTACTTGTCTTCCAGAAATATTTACCTGTTCGTGGAAACTGTTGATGTCTATAATGATCTGAGTTCGGATTTTGTCCGAATCGCTGACACCCCCTGATTTCTCCTTCTCCTTCTCTCCCCCACGGGCTTTCCTTAGACGACGAAGACTTTCCTCCATTTTCCTTGTGGACGTCAAGACCTCAGTTGTCACTTCAGAGAACCTGAACAGAAATTAAAAGTTTTTAAACTTGGTAACAATAGAAAAAAAGGAGGTGAAACAAGATAATGCAAAGAAAATGTGACAATTTTCCTAATTCATCCCCTTGTCCTTAATACTTTGCTATTAACTCTTTTCCTACCAGGCCAAAATCCACCACTGGCCCTGGGCTTTTCCATGACCTATTTTTACGCCCCTACCCCGCCAAAGGAAAATGTCAAAATATCCAACTAAATCACACAAACCATATCATATGGCCCATCAAAAAGAAGGTTAAAAAATAATCTATCAGATGGCGATACAATATTGAAGATTTATTTCAATTATATTACTTTGGGTTTTCTAAAAAAGTGATTATGCAATATCGAAGGTGTCATGAAATCAACAATTTTCCAGCTTTGAAAGGTCATATCTAAAAAAGTACAACAACAGCATCATTCAAACTTCCCGAGTAGGTTGCCTCAAGTAATGCAAAGAAATGCTGAAAGTTATGTATCTGTACCTAAGATAGAAGTGAAAATATGAAACACATACTGAAGTCAGGGGAGCGCTTTTTTCCTCATATTTACGTTTCGAAGGGGACAAAAAAAAGCCCTAAAATGACTAAAAATCGTCTCTCATAATTTCTTCAGTATCTGCTAACAGGAAGTCTATTCCATTATTTTGAAAACATGGATTGGCCAAGAACTTCGTGTCTTTTCATTACTGGATTGGAATAGATAGCGAGTCACTCGAGCCGTATTTTGCGGCTCTCCGTCCAGGAGGCCAGGAATGTGGCTCGTGGTAGGGAAAGTGTTAAGGGAACAGATTTGTTTATGTAGGCCTACTTATTTTCTCAACAGAGAACTAAGTACTACTGACTCAGTCATGCTTCTTTTTCTGCATCTGCAAGTAACTGAAACATGAGTGTCCCTTGAAGACCTTTTCAAGCAATATCGATCCAGGTCGTTGTTGTTGTTATCAATCCAGACCTTTCCAAGTACAAGTAAATGAGAGTATATTCTATTTTTCGAGCATGATGCAGTTATAATACAGACTTGCCATTCTATGAAACCTCAAAATCAGGATCTCAGGGGGGGAAAAATCGGGATTTGGTGAAAAAACCGGGATCAACAGCAAATCACCAAGCTGACTTAAACATTATCCAGGAATGTCCATAAAGTACAAGGCCCATATGCCCTCTGTGTGTCTTTGTTTGTTTGCGTGCGTGTGTGTGTGTGTGTGCGTGTGCGCGCGTGTGCATGCGTGCATCACGTTAAGCACTCCTGGTCCAAGTGTCTAACAGCACCCCCCCCCCCACCCCACACACACACACACCAATAAGTCCCAAAACACATGAACTTAAGTTGACCCCGTCAACGGACCGCCCCCAAACGCAGAACTCACACGGCCGCAACACGTCAAAGTCATGTCACGTGATGCGAATGCGCGATTAAATCAATTTTACAGATGGGTCCGACTCACTGCGCATTCACACAAAACACTCGGATGAGTGACAGTCATTCTACTTCTAGGATAACAACAGCAGCCGACCGACTAAATGTACCAACAAATCGCTTATCCCTCAAAATGCGTTTTGACTAAAGCAACGACAACGGCCGTATGTTGGTCTTGTCAGCGCAGTTACATGTAGTTGTATAAGGGTCAGAACGACTGTCGCTTGTCTGAGTGTTTGATGTGAAGCGCAGTTACCAGACCTCACACATTACTTGTTTTGAAAGTAACAGCGGAACTACGAATATTATTGATTATTTGCTTGTCCCAAACTGTAACAGTTATCAGGCTATCATCGGAGGCAAAGATCAAACACAACTTGGGGCGGGTCAACTACTAAATCGGGCATCGATAGTTCGGGAAATAGTGCTCCAAGTTCCTACTGACAAAAAGTTTAACGGGTGCTTCCCGCGATATAGAGGAAAGCAGAGTAAGTTTTTAGAAAAATCTGGCACAACAGCAGACTGAGACAACAAATCGGGATACACGCGATCGAAATCCGGAAAATCGGGATGCCCCGACTAAATCGGGATGAGTGGCAGGTCTGAAATATATATATAGATCATATCAGATAGGTCAACGAGAGTAAATCGATTCACAATTTTTTTTTTAACACATTACGAAACTGAGCAAGGGCACCAGCAAGAGTCTAAGTTGGACATGTTCATTCCCCATCAGACCATGAAGCATTCCAGTGACCACTCTTACAAACCTTTGGTATCACTGCATGCATCACTTACCCTACACTAACAGCATTAAATACTACCCTTTTTTTCACCAAACTCTCATAACTACACCTTTAGACTCTTTCTAGAACCCATAAAATGAAGCCTTGTTTGTGTGAAACTATATTAATGAGGCAAGCACTGTTCAATGCCATGTATGCCAGAAATTACATTATTCTTTCTTTAAAGCTTCATCAAATATCTGTACATCGTGCTTTAAAAAAAAGAAAAAAACATTTAAAACTATGTATTGACACACGTTGTTTTTTTCAGGAAATTAATTTCAAACCTTAATCATATCACTCAGACAACACTAACACATGAATATTTATTTATATATTTTTTAACCTCCTGATTTTTAATATTCAGACATGACAAATTCTTCAGGACTTACTGCTTGGCCAAGCTGATGAACACATGAGTCAGAAACTCTAGTTTCTGTTGCTCTTTCAATGTTCCTGAATGCTCTTCACAGAAGTGTGTCAAAGGTTTCACTACCCCTGACAGGTATGTTGACGGCTTTGTGGGAACCTGCACAAAAGAACAAAACAGTTCAAAATTGACATGTTTTGGGGACTTTAAAACCATCATGCAAATCTCAAATAATCAAAAGCAAAAAAATTATAAAAGTATAAAAATAGACATACCTTTCTCAAAGACTCACGAAGAAATGACCAGTTAAGATCAAGAAAACAAAGAAACATGTTTAAAAGATCAAATGTTCTCTTGTTTGTTTTCACAATGACAGATTCTGACAACATGATAACAACTGGACAATGTCTGAGACAAGAAATTTCTTAGATTTTAAAACTTTTCACTTACTGTAACATAGAACACATTTTTCCTCTTTACATTAATTAATCATCAGCTTGCATGATAGGAAACCTAAATGCTCATCAGGGTTAATAATTTATATATATATATATAATATATATTCAAAGACAGTAAAATTTCACATTTTCATTGCCAATAGTCTTTAAAAAACTGTTTAACAAGGAGTATTTAGAGCAAATCTATGTAAAATTTAAAATGAAGTTTACATGAAAAAAAAAGCAAGAGTTTAGAAATAGCAAAATCATTCATTTAAAAAAAAGAAGTGAAATAAAGCTAGACAGGAAACCGCACAGCTGAAATAACCGAAATAAAAAACTCTTTTGATTTACATCAACTTAGATTGTCATTCAAAATTTTGACTACAGTGCAGGGAACCAAAATCATATTTAAAATTGATTTTATGCATAAATTCATTTACTAGGAACACAAATGTAGAAATAGAACGGTCAGGTTATCTCAGCAATGTCTTTTATTTAGACTACATCATTTCGATACAACTGAACACAAGTATTGAAACTGGAAAAAAAAAATTCTACGTGTATTTTTGGAATTTTTGGCAAAATGAGAGTGGGACTCACTTCCTTGTTCGTGCGCCGGTACAGACGAGGAATGTCATTGACTTGGGTGAGAAATGCACCACATCTCTTCACGATGTCCTCCGTGACCATGGACCAAAATTTGGGCCTGCAGGCCCCGGCCTCAGTGACTGCTTCCAGCAGAGCCGCTGCAGGAAACAAAATGCACAAAGTTATAAATGTCGGAAAGATGGGCACAGAATTGAGTATGTGGTGGTTGGTGGGTGCTCTGGTGTGGTTTGCTTCTTCTTTCTTTATCAAACATCTATCGTCCTTCTCTCCCCTCCTTCTTTCTTTGTTTGTCATCCTATAATAACACATCTTATATTCATCACTTATACAACGTATCTTTGTTGTTAGCGCCATCAAACGTTTACTAAAAAACTAAAGATTCGATTTCTTGCACAGACCACAAAATGTCACAAGCTGTCTTGTCTCCCTTTCATTCAAGGGCCCACATCAAAAGGGGCCTAATGACGGTTTCCATGAGGAGACAATTTCCTGTTTCTTTCCTTGAAATATAAATTTGCTGTTCCTTCCACAAGTGCTTCATTTCTTATTAATTCAAATGTTTTGATTCAAACAAGAATAGAACTGGTTCAGTTCTCAAAACCTTTCTGCTGAAATATTACTTTCATCTCCAAAAAGTGAGAATTAGAATTTATAACTATCTTGTAACAGGCTCTGCAGAGTCAATATTCCTAAATAAGGACTGTAAGCATATTTTTAGCTCTTATGTGAACATCTTGCGATAAACTAAGGTTTGCGACCTCATCTGTAGGAAGAAGCAATATTTGCCAGCAGTGGCATTGAAAAGCCAAACCAGGTATTGGTCACATGCTGGGGTGATAATGATTATTTTTTTTTTCAGGCAAAGGTCTTGACTCTCTAAAACATTATCTTGTAAAAAAAACTGACACCGTTTGGGAAAGTAACACAAACAATCTTTTTTTTAGCCATTCTACAGCAAAAGAATGTAGACAGCCTGAATCTGGAAAAAAAAAAAAGATAGAACCACAGCTAGAGTCATAAAATGCGACATCAATTTCCAAAGGTAGAAGATCTGTCTTCAAACTCATTATAAAGTTAAGCAACCCAGAATTGTGGAAAGCATTGTAAACAGAGAAATTTGAGGTAAATACACGAAATTTGTCCATAAAATATCATGAATCAACCACAACATATGCATGAAGCTAAGCTTACCTTTGATAGCATCAGTGCTCTCGACCCCTTGTGCCATGAGTTTGGGCAATATTTTCTCATCAAATAGAAGCGATACCTTTGAGAACAAAGGAAAAAAATAAGCAAACATTTCCCTGTTAAATCAAGATATAGAATACAATTTAGCATCCAGTGTTTCCTTGAGAGTGGACAATAAGTACTTTCAGAGACTGAACATGAACTAAACAATCCATACACTAGGCACATTTTTTTTTTTTAAAGCAGAAACCACATCTTAGCCCGTCGCGTTTCATAAGAATGAAGTCAAAGCACCTTTCGGAGACTAATGATGAAGGAAGGGATGGGCATAAGGGATGATGGGAGGGGGGAGGGGAGAGATATTTGAACATACATAATTTTTTTAGTTGGTCATTTTCATACAAAAGAAAAGGACAAATTGGGAGAGCAATGGCATGTATTATAATGCTTAAATGAAATAACTCTGACACTACATAACTTTGAGACTACAGCATCACAGAAATCATGACGGCCAAACTAGTACAAAAAATTTGATAAATACATTATCTCTGACTGCAACAGTCCAGTGTCCTATCTTTTCTCACACTGAGGTTAACATGATTTGTTCAAAGAAACTCCCCTGGGAACATTCATCTATAAAAATAAAGTCACCAAAATTGCTTGACCTTATTTCTTTCCCTAAACTAGCTAATCCATCGGCCACTGGACCCCCCCCCCCCCACACCCACTTCCGGTGTCATAAAAGTAGGGCTCTGTAGTCACTGCATGTGCTTTGAGACTTTAAAATCAACATGTCTCAGAGGAACAAAAGCTGGCTCATGGGAGCAGATCCTAAATGCAAGCTTTGGGGATGCAAATACTAACAACAAAAAATACTCTGATATAAGCATTGCTACAATGAGAAGACCGGCTGATCAGTAAAATGAAAGATTTAAAAAAGCCAGGCCAGCTCAGTTCCACAAAAAAACCTTTTCGTCAACAGAGCCATCAACAATTTCTTTCTCCTACTCACAAAAAAGACAACTTTCTGTTCACCCATTTGACTACAACTGGAAAACACCTCAACCCACAACATTCTTATTGGTCCTGGACTTAAAACAACATACAACTCCAGAATTTTCCACCTAAAAATCAAGGAAAGTTTACAAGAGAACACACAACTTACCTTTTTGTTCAGAGTATCTAGATCTGCCATGAGTGCCACAATCTGACCAGCTGTGATGGGAGCAATGAGAAGCAACTCCACAACAGTCTTGGGGGACCCTGTCCTCCCGCTGTGATCACCTGTGATGTCAGAGGTGGGGGTGCCCAGACGGTCTGGTGTAGATGATCGGTTTTTAGACTCAGTTGTTGAGTCTGACTTGCGTTGTACCTATCAAAATAAAGAACATGAAAAAATTGGGGGGGGGGGCGGAGAGAAAAAGTGTCATCCAATGTTAAAATAACAAACACATACTTTGTAGTTAATGTCATGGGCATAACAGTTCACAACAGGATGGACTGCGAAAAAAAATGTTGTCTTGTAAGCTGACACCATGTGCCTTATATGCAAGGTCAATCATTTTTCTCCTATCTCATGGTTGTGGCCCCGTGTAAACATGATCTTGACGCAACAGCAGTCGTCTTACGGAGATCAAATACCGGTACAGAAAGAAAAAAAGAAAAAGCAATCCCCAAATTAGATTGGTAAACCAGATTGCAACCCAATGAAAGCAATCTTCACAGAAGCATTTACAGTAGGTGTCCCTTAACCCACTCGCTACCACATCCAAAGTGTTTTGTGTAAAATCGATAAATGGGCAACTGCTATTCCCGAAGCTCCTCAGTTTTGAGTTTCCAACTTTTTTTCAACTATTACCAGATGCATTTCGGGGCTAGTTTTCACAGGTATGTTAACTGCTGTCCTTTTTGAGTCAATTGAGCATTGGTATTTTTATATCCCTTAATAACAATAAAATTTTGTTTTGTATTTCTGGATTACCCTAAACGCTTTTAATCACAATGGCGACTAAACCTCAGAACATTTTCAAACTGATGAACCCATAATACGTCAATGCACCAGGTCGGAACTAGATTTTACAAGTGCTGAAGAAGATGACAGCGATACAGACCCATGTTAAGTGGAGGATTCAGAGTTTAGTGGTAGATAGAGAAAGGCTGTAAAGATTAGTGGCAGAAATTTACCGATCAAGATCTAGGCCTAGTTGTTCAATTTAAAGAGGTTTTAAGATATCTTTAAAATTTCTTTCGCATTGGGCAGTATGTTTTAGAGCCTTTTTGCATGCTAAGTTTCATAGATCGGTGGTGGTTAATAAGGGCAAATTGATGTCTTATAAACAGGTGCCAAAACGCCAGGCATTCTTTGGACATTGAGACATAAACTGCCCAAGCCAGTAAAGAACTCCAACATACCTCTTCTTGATACACTTCATTCAGCCACACAGTATAACGAGACAACAGCTGGAAATTTAGTTTCAAGAACCTGCATGGAAAGATGAGAAACAAAGAAAAACATATGGTGTAAACTTTTTACTTGAAAGCGGAAATATTGTGGAATAAAGTATCAGCAATCTTTAACTCACTGACTACGGTTCCCGTCACAGGTACGGGGCGGGCCGTCGGGGTGGACTTTGCAATTTTATTCTGTATCTTGAGCTCCCGTCACATGTACGGGAATGGACTCCAGTGCTAGTTTTGCCACTTGTTTCGTTTCGTGTCGAGTTTGGCGGAAGTTTCGTGGTAACTTTTAACTAATTGAAGGTGAAGGACAGTCACCTCATTTGGGGTTGACCTAATCGGAACTCTCGCTATGTTTTTTCTATACAGCTGATAGTAATCCGACAGTCGCGCCGAAGTAACGGTCGCATGAACAAGAAGATACTTCTGTTCGTTTAGCTAGTTCTAGTGACTCAGGATATGATGTGCCTGATAGTTAGGACCCAGGATATGAACCTGAACACGGCCCAAGTCGTAGCTTTAGGGCTAGATCTAGCACAAGTAGGCCTACTGGTGTTGTTGTTCGCTCGAAGAAACCACAACTTCGTTCCCTACATCTGTCTCATGTAATTCAGTGTATGGGGTCTGAATAAACCCACAGACCAGCTTTTACATTTTCAGCAAATACTCACACATGGATACAAATCAAAACAGAACACTTTGAACTTTTATTTTTGTTGTTGTTGTGAATTTCATTGTGTCACATCTCTGGAAATTTTTCTAAAAATCAAATTCATGCCAATTTTTAAACAAAAATAAAAATTAAAGTATTAAAGACCTAGACAACTTAAATTTTTTGCAAAAGATTAAGTTTGAAAGTAACATTACTGTGTCAAAAAATAATTACAAAAGGGTAATTATAAGATTGTGGTGGCATTTTGAAATACCCCCAAAAATGCCAGTACTCAGTGCTAGTGACTGGTGAAAGGGGCCAGTGGTCAGTGAGTTAAAGCACAGAAGGAAGAACACCCATGCATGCAAGTGTGTGGGCATGTGTGTGGGCATGTTTGTGGGCACATGAGTGTGTTTGTGTGTGTGTTTTTGTATGTGTATGTGTGTGATTGAGTGTGTGTGTGTGTGTGTGTGTGTGTGTGTGTGTGTGTGTGTGTGTGTGTGTGTGTGTGTGTGTGTGTGTGTGTGTGTGAACAGAG